>NC_092397.1:34603333-34795337 GCF_030028105.1 Mobula birostris
ACCCACTCTGTCTCCACTCGCGATGTCTTCTGCCGCTCACCCTCGCTCGCTTCCTCTCCCTCTCGCCCTTTCCCTCGTGTGCTCTCCCTCGCGCTCTCTTTCTCGCGATGTCTCATTCTCTCTCTCTTTCGCGCCCGCAGCCATCGCACTCCCCTGCTCGGGCTCACTTTCTCTATCTCTATATCTCTCATGGAGCTACAAGTGAACGTATCGGTAATTTTTCTTCAATTGTAAAAAAGTTAAAATTCTTATCACCGCTACTTTTGATAGTCGTGATCGATCCATTGGCTGAGGCTATTCGGCGAGACCCCAAAATATCTACTCCAGACATCGGACTAAAGTTACATGAAATTACATTGTATGCTGATGATGTTCTAATTTTCTTGTCAAACCCTGCTATTTCAGTGCACCACCTTATACAGTGCGTCAATTCATTTAGCGCCTTTTCGGGTTATAAAATCAACTGTACTAAACCAGAGCCTATGCCTCTGGGGAATCTGCAGCAGGTACCTGACACGCAGGGCTTTCCTTTCAGATGTTTGCGGACAAGTTTTGTTTTCTTAGACATACTTATCATACCTAGGTTTGATCAATTGTCCAAAGCTAGCTTTGCACAGACATTTGACAATACCCAACAGGATATTGAGCGATAGAGGACTCTTCCCAAGTCTTGGCTTGGCCGAATATCCTTGCTCAAAATTAATATTCTCCCTCGTCTGCTCTGCCCAATACGAATGATTCCAGATATTTTTACCCAACAAATACTGAAACAAATATATGGCTTTTTTTCTTTATTTCTTGTGGAACAAACAAATACCCTGTATTAAAATGGCTAAGATGCGGCTTCCCAGTTGTCTAGGGGTTCTGGATTTTCCAGAATCAAAATACATCGATTTTTATCTTATCTGGTTTCTTATGTACCACTAGGGTTCATTTATTTTTTCTGTGGACTGTCATTTTAAAACACAGAGAGAATGAGACTGACGTTTGGATTTCTACTGACTACAATGTTACTTGGTTACTATGGTGAGAGAGGTGGCGTTGTTTGATGGACAATGAATGTCTGTACAGGTTCGCGGCTTGTTTTGAATAAGCAAGGTCAGATGATCCTTTTAGGCATACACACCGAGACAGATGCTCAGAGTTGAGATGGTTTTGGTCAATGAAAGACAGCAGTGAGTCGGTCGCTGGTTTAAACTTCCAGGAGCCCAAAAGGGGTGAGTTGAGATCGACCCAGAGTATTGATAAACGGCTCTCACATAGTACTGCAACTAGAAGAAGTTTCCAGAGAAAGAGGAAGGGAGAGAACGGTTTGAAACAGAAGAAACTTATTGATTAGAGATCACTTGGACTCTCCCCAAGTAGCCCGTAAGGGTGAGCTAGATTCCATTCGAATACGAAAGTGTCATTGTCACATAGTTAATCCACAGGAGTCGGTTCTCTCGTGAGCGGAAACGTTTGTGAATAACACGTGTTTTTACCCTTTGACTGGCTGTGGTAGTTCACCGAGAAAGGTACCCTGTGGCAAATCACTGTTGGAGTTATTTCGCACGTCGTGGAACTGGAACTGGATACGTGACTATTACGTTGTGTGTTTGGGATAACCGTGTGGAATCTACCAGTCTGTCTACCCTTGCCTGGGTGGTGATTTCCTTGAAGAGGGTTCCGTTTGTTATAAGCTTCTGTTGGTGATAATCCGTACGTGGGTTAGGTTTGAGTATCCTGTGGCCACCACTTTAGGATGTCCCGTAGCTGAATTCGGGTGTGGTTCCACTGGTGTTGAAGGGATATTCGTTGAAGATCACTGTCGGTGATACTTCGTGTGTGGAGTGCAACAACATCGGAGATAAATCCTACTGCTATTCTTATTGTATTGCTGTCGTGGAATCTGTGGAATATCGACGTAATTGCCTTCTCACAACATTCGCCTTTCGATTACAAATATCTGCCTCATAACAACAATAACAAGTCTGTGCATTTGAAATGAACTGAACTTTGTTATGTACCATCTAGCCCTAACTCTTGCCACCTGAGCCTGAATAAGTTTGGGAACTTTATCTATACACCTATATATGCATAACACTGCTGTCATTTGATCACCTGGTTAAGCTACGATGTTTAGTAGTTACTAATAAAGATAGTGGATTTTAATATCATAAACGGACTCCAGGTGTGTTCTATTGCTGCTGATACTTTTTTACTGTTGCGTGCATGTAACCGATACCTTCCCCAGGGTTACGTACACATAACAGATTGACTAGGTTTGCAGGGACCCCTCTTCAAACATTGAAGATTCACAAGCAAAATGCCCTCTTATCAAATTGTTTTTTTCTCAATAAGATGAAATTGGTCAAGGAGTATTGTCGCAATCCAATAAAAATGAATACAGTCTGGGACTGGAGGGCGATGCGACAAATTGAAGGCAGCACATCGAAAATATCACACTTCACTTCAAAAACCGGCAGTCCAGATTTTCAGCCCTGTATAATGGTTTCTGAATTTAAATTATGGATTTCTAAGGGTATTTTCCATGTAGGAGATTTGTTTGATGAAGGAACGATGATGTCTTTTAGTCAAATAGTACAGAAATTTAACATGCACAACAAAGACCTTTTTCCTATTATTTCATTTAAGAGATTATATACAGAAGTAAACATAATTTTAACTGATTTCGATAGCTCTAACATAGAAAAGCGGGTGTTTTCTTCTAAGCGTGAAATCTCCATTAGTACTTTAAACAGCATCCTGAGGGAATGTTCTTGTGGAGAGGCTGAGCAGCTGGGAAGGGTCTTTGAGGAAGAGCTGGGAGTAGAAATTACAGCTGAAACATGGGAAGACATCTGTGATAATGCAAATAAAATTTCAGTTTGCAATTGAACTAAACCATTGCAACTCAGAATTCCGCATTGAGTCCATCTGACACAAGATCGTCACTCGAAATTTAAGACGGGGGTTTCTCCAATGTGTTCTAAATATAAAGTAAATACTAGAACTTTCTCCCACTGTCTTTGAACTTGTCCCAAACTGCAGGCATACTGCAGTGATATTTTGGGTGAAATAGAAAAGATTCTGAAGGTGCAGCTTGAACTGGACTCAGTGTCTTTTCTCTTAGCAGAAAAAAAAAATACACTTCTTTAAGATCCTTACTTTTTTGGGCGAGGAACAACTTTTTACTTTGTTGGATATCCTATAAGGCCCCTGGACTTTTTATTTTTGGTAAATTAATCATTGACTTTTTCCTTTGGACTTTTTGACATGTATGGTACACTCAAAACAAATAGTTATTTTATAAAACATGGCAACATTTTCTGCAGTATGTAGATGTAAACCTGTCTGCTATACTAGGAAGGTCTTTTGTATCGGATGTTGTGGTGATGTCTATATTTTGACGGAAGTCGTCTAATTGATGATATCTGTGAGGGGAAGAAATGTAAGTGTAAATGTATCTGGAAATTGAAAGTTTTGTTATGCTGAGCAAAAAAAAAGCAGTTCAAATTCTCTGACTGGAAGATTGTTCAAGGTGGCCTTGAGAAAGAGAACCTACAGGTAAAGAAGGAGGGGAAAAAGAGGGTGAACGAAAGGACGGGTTACGACGTGAGCTGATACAGATTAAAATACACTCCAAGCTCAGGCAGATCCCCCAGGTAGCGGGGTAACAGGTTAGGCTCAAATTTCAATTTAACATGGCGGGACGTGGAATGCAAAGGGGATTTCTCTGCGGTAGCGAGGACAGTGATGCCATCGGGATCAGCTGTAAGCTGTAAACAGCTGTTTTGTAACTTGAAGGCAACACACACCAAATGGAAAAGAGTGAACTGTTGACAGGACTCTGATGAAGTTTCTCGGCCCAAAACGTCGACAATTTACTATTTTCCATACATACTGCCAGACCTTCTGAATTCCTCCAGCATTTGGTGTGAGGAAAAGAGTATACAGTCGATATTTACGGCCGAAACCCTTCATGTGGATCTGATTCTGAGGTGTTGTTTTGTATTTCGAAGATCCATAGATTTTCTCGTGTTTGTTTTGTAACTCGGTTGCCCACATCGTTTCCATTTACCCACCTGGGGGGATATAATAGGGAGTATGAAGGCAGCTGAATTGACACACCTTACAGTATTTATGTCTAACGTTTAATGAGTTAGAAAATCCGATTCAGTGGGTATTTCAACGCATTCTTCAGTTCCTCTCGGAATTTGCTCTGAGTCAGGGTGTAAATACACGTGTTGGTGCAGGAACGGACAATCTGCAACGTTGCCGATGTGTGGTCTGTGATGTAACGGGGATCCGTGACAGAATCAACAAAACTCTTTCAAATCCGTTGAGCGATATAAAATGCCACCAGTGTTCCCCACAACAATAGGAAAGTGCCGGTTATGCTGAAGAGCAAAACGATGGATTTGCGTCGGTTCTCCATCTCCAGGTCCTTGTCATTCTCTCCACTCTTTTGTCACCGGAGCCCCTGCGGGCTCGACTGGCCGCTAGGATCCAACTGACAGTCAGAATATTGAACAGTAAAATCAGAAAGAATGATATACAAGGGGTTAAATCCGGTGAAACATCTCAAATGCCGACCATGAGGGAGAGGTTTTGTAGCTTGGTGTAAAAACACATTCCCAGGGAACACCGTCAATTATGTCTTTAGACCCGTATACAAAGCCCCAGGAGACAGTCTCCAAACAGGCCAGCACACTCACTGTCCCGATAACCACAGCCGCCGTTCTCTCGGTGCAATATTTTGTTTTCAGCTTCTCACAGCAAATAGCCACAGAACGATGGACTGTGAAAGCGACAGTCAGCCAGACTGAGGCCGCAGTGCTCGCAAACTTCAGCCACCTGACGAGTCTGCACACAAGAGTGATGAACAAGAATGATCGGGGAAAATAAATCACAACAGTCCACTTCAGCAGCGGATCGGAGATAACGACCAGGAGATCGGCCGCTGCCATTCCCACCAGGCAGCGAGTAACACATTTGGAGAGTCCGCACTTTCCCCGGGACAGGATCACAATCGCCACCAAGTTCG
Organism: Mobula birostris; assembly: GCF_030028105.1. Classification (NCBI taxonomy): domain Eukaryota; kingdom Metazoa; phylum Chordata; class Chondrichthyes; order Myliobatiformes; family Myliobatidae; genus Mobula; species Mobula birostris. The sequence goes on from NC_092397.1 coordinate 34,608,360, forward strand.
CTGGAAGAGAGACAGGGAACAGCAAGTTAAGAAAATACTGAGCAGAAGCCAATGCAGCAGTTTGAGGGGATCCTGTAATATTTCCTCTTTATTGTTGCATTTAGCGGTGGGAGGGTTGCGAGAGGGCGCAGAGACAGACAAAGACCTTACACATTAAAACAAAATCATTATGATCTGATTACGGATTCCTTACTGATGGCCGAAATGTGAAGTGGCAGTGGAAATCTAAAACTGGGTGACAACCTCCTGCGATTCAGTACTGGATGGAACATTTTCTAGCGGCGCCTTCTGCTAATCGTCTGGATGAAATGAATAAATCCGGACGCTGATGGCGGGATTCTTCCATTAGACAATCATTAACTTCCATGACGATCCCTGTCAGCGACAGAACAGCCAAAAGATGGAACAAAAACAGGAAAAGCTGGAAACGCTCATCCAGGCAACCAAGAATATATAGAAAAACAGTTAAAGTATCTCTCCTCCGAGAGACCCCTGACACGTGTGTTAACTGGTTTCTTTTTCCATACAAGCTGCTTGGGGCTTAATGTTTCCAGCATAACCCGAGTATGATTCCTATTCCAGCATTTGCCACCTCACGGACTTTACAGCAGAACATTTCCTGATTCCAACAGATATAGCGCAATCTGAGACAACCTGTCAAACAGACATGACGCCAACCACTGTATCCATCACAGGGAAGCGCGGGAGAGGAATTCAACGTCGAGCAGCAAACTCGGTGCCGTAGTCAGATGTTTGTAACAGTGTCAGATGTAGATATAATATAAAACATTTCACAGTATTGATAACGATGAAGCACCACATCTTATTAATTGGCTTAGCAACGGCTTCTGTCTGCTTTGCATCCAGTCATATTGCAGACATCCACTGGGGCTCCACAGGGGACTGTCTTGTCTCCATTTCTCTTCACCATTTACACCTCGGACTTCAACTACTGCACAGAGTCTTGTCATCTTCAGAAGTTTGCTGATCAGTCTGCCATAGTTGGATGCATCAGCAAGGGAGATGAAGCTGAATACAGGGCAACGGTAGGAAACTTTGTTACATGGTGTGAGCAGAATTATCTGCAGCTTAATGTGAAAAAGACTGAGGAGCTGGTGGTAGACTTGAGGAGAGCTAAGGTACCGGTGATCCCTGTTTCCATTCAGGGGGTCAGTATGGACATGGTGGAGGATTACAAATACCTGGGGATATGAATTGACAATAAACTGGACTGGTCAAAGAACACTGAGGTTGTCTACAAGAAGGGTCAGAGCTGTCTCTATTTCCTGAGGAGACTGAAGTCCTTTAACATCTGCCGGACAATGCTGAGGATATTCTACGAGTGTGTGGTTGCCAGTGCGATCATGTTTGCTGTTGTGTGCTGGGGCAGCAGGCTGAGGGTAGCAGGCACCAACAGAATCAACAAACTCATTCGTAAGGCCAGTGTGTTGTGGGGATAGAACTGGACTCTCTGACGGTGGTGTCTGAAAAGAGGATGCTGTCTAAGTTGCATGCCATCATGGACAATGTCTCCCATCCACTACATAATGTACTGGGTGGGCACAGGAGTACATTCAACCAGAGACTCATTCCACCGAGATGCAACACAGAGCGTCATAGGAAGTCATTCCTGCCTGTGGCCATCAAACTTTACAACTCCTCCCTTGGAGGGTCAGACACCCTGAGCCAATAGGCTGGTCCTAGACTTATTTCCTGGCATAATTTGCATATTGCTATTTAACTATTTATGGTTTTATTACTATTTAATTATTTATGGTGCAACTGTAACGAAAACCAATTTCTCCTAGGATCAATACAATATGACTATGACTATTATTAAAAAAAACAGAACAGTTCCGTCTTACAACACGGAACTCGTCACATTTGCTAAAGTGTCACTACCAGTCGATGCTTTATTGTTGTACCGAACTCTGAAAGCTGCTCACATAAAAATGCAGACAATCAATTGATGAATCACCCTTATAAACACAATATTTGCAAATGCAATGTGGCTCCTACAAGACCAAAAGCACAGAGACAGGAACATCCCATTCTTGATCACAAACCGCTGCCTGACCCACTCAGACCCACAGAAACCGGCCGATTCGCTGAATTCCTGCAGATGTTTGTTTTTAGATCCAAATCCCAGCATCTATAGTCCCGGTGTTTCCACTCCATTTTTGAAATGCCGAATACCCGGACTGGAATGTGACAGTTTAAACCAGCGGCAGAATCAATCACAACATTGGAATTCAACTTCAACATCCGCCCACGACAGCTGACACTGCGGCTTACCAGGAATGCCAAAGTCTAAAATAAAAGGAAAGTAAACGTCTTCTATCCGCCTGTTGACCGGATACACCATTTCAGCGCGAATCTGTGATTTTTGTTGTTCCTGTATTAACACCTCCGGCAGACAGCTGATGCATTCGAAGTGGCCTTGATTTATGCAGAGGATCTGTCTCCAGAGATACGAATATACACCTCACTATCTTGGTTAGTTATAGTTGCTTGAATAAACACTTCAATTCAATGCTATTGTCTCTAATGTAAATATTGGAGCGATTGGAAACAAATACATCAGCACTTTTTGGCATTACCTCAGCAGCGTCACTAGTGGAAATCAACCGATAGATTTAATTTCAAAACTGAGCTTCGTGACGGAGCAGCTACATTTGCAGATTTCATCTTTTTGTTGACTAATTATTCATCTCTGAACGGAGACATGCGACACTGACCGATCCCTGTCTCTGTCCCTGCAGTTTCCCATTTTGGACTGCCCTTCAGTCCTTCAGATTCTTCCTGGTGACACACACTCACTCACTCACTCACTCACACACATAGACTGTCTGTCTGTCTGTCTGTCTGTCTGTCTGTCTGTCTCTCTCTCTCTCTCTCTCACACACACACACACACACACACACAGACTCTCTCTCTCTCTCTCACACACACACACTCACACACACACACACAGAACAATTGTACAATTGTGTTTCTGTGTTATAGTGACTGTCCTGTTGTGCATTCTATTTATTATTAATTACTATAAATTGCACATTGAGACATAGACGTAACATAAAGATTTTTACTCCTCATGTATATGAAGGATGTAATTGATAAAGTCAATACAATTCAAAACATACAAACACAAATTCGGACAAATATACAATAGAGAAACCGAGATCAGGATGGAACCGGTCAAATGAGCATGTTGCTGATGTACAAACAGGAGAAAATCTGCAGATGCTGGAAATCCAAGGCAACACAATGAACTCTGCTGATTCCTCCAGCATTTTGTGTGATGTAGCAGTCTTTAATGGGCATCTCAAATCTTGTCAAAGGACAAAAGAAATTGAGAAGAAATATTTCAGTCTGCAAAGGAAGAGGCAAACCAGCTACAGGAATAAATACAGTACTCAAAATAGGCAGATGAATGGATGCAGGAGATAAAACTGTGCAGATTGTATAAACACGGGAAAATCTGCAAATGCTTGAAATCCAATTTCCTCCAGCATTTTGTGTATGATATTGGTGATCTAATAGTCTTTAATGAGTATCTCAAATGTCAAAAGAAATTGAGAAATATTTCAGTCGGCAAAATAATGAGCAACACACATAATCATTGCTGGTGAACACAGCAGGCCAGGCAGCATCTATAGGAAGAGGTGCAGTGGATGTTTCACATCCCTGCTCTTGTACTCTCGACCTCTTGAAATGAATGCTATAATTCCATTTGTCTTCCTCACCACCAATTCAACCTGCAAGTTAACCCTTAGGGTGTTCTGCACAAGGATTCCCAAGTCCTTTTGCATCTCTGATTTTTGGATTTTCTCCCCATATGGAAAATAGTTTGCACATTTATTTCAACTACCAAAGTACATGACCGTGCCTTTTCTAACATTATATTTCATTTGCCACGTTCGTGCCCAGTCTCCTAATCTGTCTAAGTCCTTCTGCATCCTTTTACGTCCTTCTGCATCCCACCTGTTTCCTCAACACTAACTGCCACTCCGCCAATCTTTGTATCATCTGCAAACTTGGCAACAAAGACATCTATTTCATCATCTAAATTATTATATACAGCATAAAAAGAATTGGTCCCAACACCGACCCCTGCAGATCATCACTAGTTACTGGCAGTCAACCTGACAAGGATACTATACTCCCACTAGCTGCATGCCTGTTCTCATCAGATAATTTTACAACTCGTTCTTTATTAACGTTTCCCTTATCTTACCCACAATACACGTTAAATTCACTGGTCCATAGTTACAAGGGTCAGCGCAGTCACCCTTCTTACATACCGGTAAAATGTTAGCCTATTTCAAGACCTTCAGGATTTTACCAATCTTAAGAGAATTTTGAATAATTCTTGTTAGGCCTTTGTATTTTCAATCCTAGACTAGTTTAAGTACCCTTGGATATATGTTGTCTGACACTGAGATTTATTAACTTTCAGGCTTTTCACTTTCTAAGATCTCTGAGTCACTTTAAGGAACTTTATTTTTCCCTAAATTTACAGGCATATTGCTAAAATCTTTGCAGGTGAACACTTCAGCAAAATAAGAGTTGAGAGTATCTGCTATGTCCTTCTCTGCATAATTTAATACCCCACTGTTATTCCAAATACACTTAACTCCCACTTGACGTTTCTTTTACAACTCAAGTATTGACAAAGTCCCTTGGGATCAATCTTATCATTATCAACAATATCCTTCTCAACCTGTCTTTGGCAATCACAATTTCCCACTTGACTATAGCTCTCATATTTACATATGCCTTATGGTTAAACTTTATGACTATTTTTTCTGTAGTCCATATATAGATGTCACCCATGTACACAAGGAACAGTGTCCTACACCCAATGCCTGCACCATCCAGCTCGCCTTTGGACTCTGGAAGGAAACCGATGTGGTCACCTTCTGTTTGCTCCATGCAACACTTGGCCTGTGGGCCTGATCTCCATGATCTTCAATGTCAAGAGCGTAGCAGTTTTTAAGCGAGGTTCTCAGACAGTCAGCCTGAGTCCACTAACACTTTTTGGAAACTTTTGCCTGTACCAGAGTCTATGAATTCTTGAAGTTAAAAGCGAGACAAAGGAATCCTGGTGGTTCCCCTGTGGCAGGGAAAGTAAAAGTCAGGCAGTGTGGTAGTGACAGGAGACTCAGTAGTTAGTGGGACAGGCAGGAGATACTGTGGCAGCAAAATAAACACAAGGATGGTGTGTTGCCTCCCTGGTGCTGGAGTCCAGGGTGTAGGGGTGCAGCTGTAGGATATTGTCAAGAGGAAGGGTGAAAAGCCAGAGGTCCTGTTGCAAATTGGCGCCAATGTCATTGTCAAAAACTGAGAAGAGATCCTACATACTGAGTGTATAGAATTAGGAAAGAGGCCTCTTTCCTTCTGTCACCCATGTACGCAAAGATCAGTATCTTGTGGCCAGAGAACACACCATCTATCTTGCCTTTAGTCTCTGGAAGGAAACCAGTGCGGTCTGCAATAAGTTATAATTGCAGTTCCACTCAGAGCTCCTCCCCAGACCCAGGACAGCACACAATGGCAATACCGCAATTTGTGAGTGTAATCACACTTACAGCAAAATATTCCCAACCGGCCACAATTTGACAACTCCACTGGTCCTGGGATCGCTGAGATTTGCTCCCGGAATCAGGCACTGGCTCTCGCTGCTCTTCATCCTAGACCGAACTTCGCATTCTGACCGTGAACTTGGGCTTTGTCTCTGCAGGAAATAGCTGTTATTGGTTTGGCCCTGACCATACCCACAGTAACTGCATTACCCCATATCGCCACTTTCCTCCTCATTCCCAGGTACACGAAGGACAGTACCTTGTGGCCAGTGAACGGACCATCCAACTCGCCTTTAGTCTCTGGAAGGAAACCAATGCAGCCACCGACTATTCGCCAGTCAGCATGAGTCCACCAAAAATTTTGGTAACGTTTGCCTGTACCTGATTCAATGACATAAAGACAGACATAAAGATATGGAAGGCACTGGCGTGGAGGGCTGAGAACGACATGAAGGAAATCTGGAAGTCGAACCTGACCAGAGGGCTGAAAAAGAGGATTTTCATTGCAGTTATAGAGTCCACTCTCATGTACGGATGCGAGACGTGGACACTCACTAAGACGATGCGAAAGTATCTAGATGGTTGCGATACACGAATGCTCCGGATGGCTCTTGACGTGAATTGGCAACAGCACATGATGAACTTCGAGCTCTATAACAACCTACCGATGCTCACCACTAAAATCGAGGCAAGAAGACTGCAACTAGCGGGGTACTGTCTACGCCACCCCAAGCTATCTACCAGCCTAGTCACCATATGGGAGCCCAAGCACGGGAGGATGAACCCTGGGCACCCTCCCAAGACTATGGCCAACACGCTCCGAGAAGACAGCGGCGTGGCTAGTGTAGATGAACTGAACAGACTGATGAGGGAGAGGGAGAAGTGCCCGACGCCGGTTCCCTAGGCCTGAGTTGACGTAGTAGTAGTAGTAGTAATGATTCAATGATTCTTTTTTAAGTTATAAATGAGATTTTGAAACCCTGGTGGTTCCCTTGTGGCAGGGAAACGTAAACTCATGCAGTGTTTTAGTGATTGGGAACTTGATAGTTAGTGGTACAAACAGGAGATACTGTGCACACAATAGAGACTCCAGGATGCTGTGTTGTCTCCCAGGTGCTCGGGTCCAGATGTATCAGGGTGGCTGCAGGATATTCTCAAGGGGAAGAGTGAACAGCCAAAGCTCGTGGTGCATAATGGCACCAATGTCATTGCCAAAAAAGGGGATGAGGTTCTACAGACTGAGCATATAGTGACAGGAAATAGGGTGAAGAGAAGGTAGTAATTTCTGGATTACTCCTGGTGCCATGGGCGTGTGTAGATAGGAATGGGCTTATAGCATATTTGAATGAGTGACTGAGGAGATGGTGCAGGGGGTAGGGTTCACGCTCGGATCATTGGAACCTTTCACTGGTCAAGGACTGATCTGTAGAACAGGGACGGGTTGCACCTGAACTGGAGGGGAACTAATATGCTGGCTGGGAGTTTTCAGAGGGTTTAAACTAGTTTTGCAGGGGGCTGGGAAATGGAACACCAGGTCAGTAAGTGAAGGATTGGACCCGAAGGTAGATATCAGTGAAAGTATGGCCAGGCAAAATCATATTAACAGGTATTCTGAGACACATAGTGTCAATGGTGTGTATTTGAATGTCAGGAATGTTATGGATAAAGGTCAATAACATAAAACATGGATCAGTACATGGAACTACAATGTTGTGGCCATTACAGAGTCTTTGTTGAGAGATGGGCAGGGCTGCGTGATTAATCTACCAGGCTTTTGAGGTTTTTGAAAAGATAGAGAAGGAGGTAAAAGAGGAGTGAGTTGGACTACCAGTCGGGGACAATATTACAGCTGCACTCAAGGGAGAACTAGAGGAGGGTTCAAATGTTGAGTCAATTTGGGTAGAACGCAAGAACAGGAAGGGTGCAATCTAACTAATGAGATTGTACTACAACCTAGTGTTGGGTAATGAGTCTATTCAGGTGACTGCCCTCTCACTGGGTGAGCAGTTAGCTGACAGAGACCACAACTCCCTCACTTTCAAGATAGTTATAGATGAGGATGGGATAATTTTAATTGGAGAAGGCAAATTATGAGGGCATTATGCAGGAACTCAGAAGGGTTAATTGGAAATAACTTTTCTTCTGGAAAATCCATATCAGACATGAGGAGAGTGTTCAAAGATCAATTGCACAGAATACATCTCTTTGCAATTGATCTCTGTGGATCCGGATCTGAGCCCTACCCTCCAAATATCCGGACCTGCCTCTCGGTTTTTTTGCACTACCTTACTTTCCCTTTTCTACTTATGATTTATAATTTAAATTTTTAATATTAACTATCGATTTGTACTCCAGGGAGGACGAAGAGCAGAATCAAATATTGCTGTGATGATTGTATGCTCTAGTATCAATTGTTTGGTGATAATAAAGTATAAAAGTAAAGTACAGGAAAGGTATATTCCTCTTGGAGGGAGGGACAGGGATGGAAAGAGAAGGGAAATTTGGATGCCCACGGAAGTGATAAATTTAGTCAAGAAGGAAAAGGAAAAGTATGTCAAGTTTTGGAAGTTAGTTAGATCAAATGGAGTAGATGAAGGTTATACAGATTTCAGAAAAATAACTAAAAAAGGAAATTTATGAAAGCCAAGAGGGGCCATGAAAAGTCATTGGCAAGTAGAATTAAGGTGAATCTCAAGGTAACTTGTGAGAGGGTAGGACACCTCAAGGATAAAAAGAGAATCATTTGCTTGGATGTGCAGAATATGAGTGAAATACATCATAAATACTTTGCTTCAGTATTTACCAAAGGGGAAAGATTTGGACTCAGAGACAGTGCTGCATGCATAAATATGTTAGGGCGTTTGGAGGGCAAGGAGGAAGATTCCTGTATCAGAGGCCAATGTTAAGCTGTCTTTGAAGAGAGTGAGAGCAAAGTGGATGGTCCCGATGGAGTACCTTCTAGGACTCTGAAAACCTGTGCCAACCAACTGGTGGGAGTATTCAAGGGCATTTTCAACCTCTCACTGCTTCGGGCAAATGTTCCAACTTGTTTCAAGAAGACAACAATTATATGAGTGCCTAAGAAGAATAATGTGAGCTGCCTTAATGACTATGGTCTGGTAGCACTAACATCTACAGTGATGAAATGCTTTGAGAGGTTGGTCATGACATGACTGAACTCCTGGCTCAGCAAGATCCTGGATCCATTGAAATTTGCCTATAGCCACAATAGTTCAAAGGCAGATGCAATCTCAATGGCTCGTCACATGGCTTTGGACCACCTGGACAACACAAACACCATTGACAAGACTATTGTTCAGCATTTAATGCCATCATTCCCATAATCCTGATTGAGAAGTTGCAGAACCTGGGCCTCTGTCCCTCCCTCTGCAATTGAATCCACAACTCCCTAACCAGAAAGCCACAATCTGTGTGGATTGGTGATGACCTCTTCTTTTTGCTGACAATCAACACTGGTGCACCTCAGGGATGTGTGCTTAGCCCACTGCTCTACTCTCTCTATACTCTTGACAGTGTGGCTAGCAATAGCTCAAATAACATCTATAAATTTGCTAATGATATAATCATTGTTGGTAGAATCTCAGGTGGTGATGAGAGGTCCTACAGGCGTGAGATATGCCAGCTAGTGGAGTGGTGCCACAGCAACAACCTGGCACTGAATGTCAATAAGACGAAAGAGCTGATTGTGGACTTCCAGAAGGGTATGATGAACAAACACATACCAATCCTCATAGAGGGATCAGAAATGGAGAGACTGAGCAGTTTCAAGTTCATGGAAGTCAAGATCTCTAAGAATCTAACCTGGTCACAACATATTGATGCATTTACAAAGAAGGCCAAACAGCAGCTATACATAATTTTGAATTTAAAAAGATTTGGTATGTCAACAAATACACTCAAAAATGTCTATAGATGTACTGTGGAGAGTATTCTGACAGGCCGCACCACTGTTTGGTAAGGGGTGGGGGGTGGTGTGGTGGGGAAGGTGCTACTGCACAGGACGGGAAGAAGTTGCAGAGGGTGTAAGTTGAGTCAGCTCCGTCTTGGGTACTTGCCTACAATGTACCCAGAAGGTCTTCAAGGAGCACTGTTTCAGAAAGGCAGCATCAAATAATAAGGACCTCCAGTGCCCAGGGCATGCCCTCTTCTAAATAATTCCACCAGGTAGGAGGTACAGAAGCCTGAAAGCACACATTCAGCATTTCAGGAACAGCTTCCCCTCTGCCACCCAATTCCTAAATGGACTTTCAACCCTTAGACACTACCTCACTTTTTAAATATATGTTATTTCTGTGTTTTTGCATGATGTTAATCTGATCAGTTTTCCTATACTGTTATTTATTTATTTATTATTTTATTTTGTTTTTTTTTCTTCTTCTATCTTATGTATTGAATTCAACGGCTGCTGCTACGTTAACAAACTGATTCTTATTCTGATAATAAGGGTAATGACACAATTGTATTGGAGACTTCAATATGCAAGGGGATTGGGAAAATCAGGTTGGTGTTCAATCACAGGAGAGGGGATTTGTTGAATGCCTATGAGATGGCTTTTAGAGCAGCTTGTGCTTGAGCCTGCTCGGTGAAAACCTATCTTTGGACTGCATGTCAAGTAATAGCCCCAATATCATAAGGGAGCTTAATGTGAAGGAACCCCTTAGGAGGCAGTTATCATAATATGATTGAATTCATACGGCAATTTGAGAGGGTGAAGCATTACTCACATATATCGGTATCCCAATTGAGTAAAGGGATTTACAGAGACATGAGGGAGGACCTTGTCCAGGTGAATTGGAGGATGATACTGGCAGGGATTACAGCAGAGCAGAGGTGGCTGAGGTTTCTGGGAATATTGCACAAGGTGCAGGATAGCTATGTTGCACAGAAAAGGATGATCTCACATTGACAGGAGTACCTATAAAGTAGGATACACACGTTTTTTGGGTTATATACAGAGTAAAAGGGAGGTGACGATTGATATTAAACCAATGGCAAATGATGCTGGTGAGATAAAAATGGGGGACAAAAAGTAGATGAACTTAATGAGGACTTCACATCTGTCTGCACTGTAGAAGACACTAGCTATGTTCCAGAGATCAGTGCATGTCAGGAAGCAAGAGTAAATGCCATTGTTAATAAAAGAAAACAAAAACTGCTGGGCAAACTCAGAGGTTTTAAAGTGGGTAAGTGATCAGGACCAGAGAGACTGCATCTCAGATTCCTGAGAGAGGTTGCTGATGAGATAACGGTCATGATCTTTCAAGCATCACTTGATTCTGGCATGGTCCCAGAGGACTGGGAGATTGAAAATGTCACTCCATTCTTTAAGAAGGTAGAAAGGCAAAAAAAGAAAGAGGCCAGTTAGCCTAACCCTACTGGTTGGAAAATTGTTGGAGTCTTATTAAGGATGAGGTTTCGAGGTACTTGAAAACTAATGATAAAATATATCACAGTCAGCATAATTTCTATGAAGGGAAATCTTCCTTGATAAATCGGTTAGAATTCTTTAAGGAAGTAACAAGCAGTGTGAAAATTGTGGATGTCACTTAGTCGGATTTTCAGAAGGTGTTGATAAGGTGCCACACATTAGGCTGCATAACAAGATAAAATCCTAGAGCGTTACAGGAAAGATACTCGCATGGACAGTGGAATGGCTGACAGGCAGGAGGCAGAAAGTGAGAATTAAAGAGGCCTTTTGTGGTTGGCTGCCACTGACTGGTGGTGTTCCTCAGGGGTCTGTATTGGGACTGCTACTTTTCACATTGTTTATCAATGATTTAGATAATCGAATTGAAGGGTTTGTGTCAAAGTTTGCAAATGATATGAAGGTAGGTGGAGGGGTAAGTAATACTGAGGAAGCAATGTATTTGCAGCAGAACTTAGAGAAGTTGGAAGAACAGGCAAAAAAGTGGCAGATGGAAAAGAGTGTTGGGAAAGTTATGATAATGAATTTTGGTAAAAAGAGCAATAGTGCAGACTATTATCTAAATGGGGAGAAGGTTCAAACATCAGAGGTGCAGAGGGACATAGATGTCCTCATGAAAGACATCAAAAAAGTTATTTCATAGGAAGAGTCTGTGGTAAAGAAAGTAAATGCAATGTTGGCATTTATTTCAAGGGGAACAGAATACAAAAGCAAAGAGATAATTCTGTGCCTTTATATGCCACTAGCCAGGCCTCACTTGGAGTATTGACAATGGTTTTGGGCCTCATATCTTAGAAAGGATGTGTTGTCATTGGAGACAGTCCAGCGGAGGTTCACGAGGATGATTATCGGAATGAAGGGGTTCACATATGAGGAACGTTTGGCAACCTTCGGATGTACTCACTGGAATTGAGAAGAATACGGTTCATCTAATTGAAACTTACCGAATGTTGAAAAGAATAGATAGGGTGGATATGGAGAGGATGCTTCCTGTTGTAATGAGCTGTGAGCATTTGCTGCTAATGTAATGGTTTGTTGTAATGTTCACTGCTGGAGTAACAGTTTCTCTGTAGCAGTAATGTTTGGGTTATGGCTGGAGATAACAGGAGTATGGATGCATGTTAGCCAATCAGGATTTTGTTACCCTGAGTTATAATTCTGGAAAGGTGTGGAAAAGTTAGGGCAGACATGCTTGGAGACAGGATTACTATGTGAAACACTGAGTTAGCCATCGCAAAGATATAGCTGAGAGAAGGGCAGGACTGATGCTTAAACATTCCAGGATTCAGATGATTCAAACAGTCCAGAGAGAGGTGAATGATGTTGGGGAGCTGCACTGCTGATCAGGCAGAATGTCACGAAGTTGAGGTCCTCCAAGATGCTCATCCAGTAAGACAATGTAGGTAGCAGTCAGAAATACGGAAGGTGCAATCACTGTAATGGGATGATACTGTAGGCCTACCAATAAACGGTGAGAGAGATTAACAGATATGTCAGCAGGTTATGGTCTGATAAAATTTCAATAGAGTTGCTGTACTGGGGTGATTAATCTCCCCAGAATTACTAGGGCTCCCTTACTGCCTGAGGCTTGGATGGGGCTTTATTTGTTAGGTGTGTTCAGAAAGGTTTCCTGAAACAGCATTTAAAGGAGGGGGATATACTTCACTTAGTCTTGGTAATAAGCCTATAGAGATGATTGCAGTTTAATTGGGAAAGATTTAAGGATTATAAATCTGAAGGGTTTCAGATGGTTATTGATAAGGATAGACCTACAGGTCGATGAATGTAAGTTTGTGGATGGCAAGTTACATGAGAATTGGAAAGGAATCTTAGAGGGTAGTCTGGGAGTCAATGTTCCCGTTAAGTCCATCTGACATGTCAAAGTCACTCACAGTCCAGTCGGTCAGAATTTCGGATTTCCCTGTCCATGTTAGGAAGGTAGAGAAGGACAAGGACTTTCAGGAATTTAGGAAGATGAAAGATATTGTATTTGTTTAAAAAAGTAGGAAGAGTCATATGTCATATTTAGGAAGCTAAAATTGGACAGGACATTGGAAAACCACATAGGAAGCACGAAACAAGTCAGACTGTGAATCAGAGAAATGGCATCTGAGGTGAGGTGTACTCTGCAAAGTCAAATTTCAGAGGTTTTCTTCAGAATCCCTCTCCCTGTTGCATAGCTGCAATGACAGCTGTGGCAGAGACATTTTCTGCCTGAGAATCTGGGAGATCAGGGAGTTGGTCGGTGTCACCGATAACTTCATATGAGGGAATTTGCAGTAGCTGCAGTTCCTGACTGATGATGTGATGGAAATGGAGGTTGTGATTGACAATTCTAAGATTGGTGGAGGGACAGGTGGTGTTGCAGAAGCAGTGAATCTGCAGAGGGACAGACAGATTTGGAGAATGGACGAAGAAGTGCCAGATGCCAGGAACTGTATGGTCATGCTTATGAGCAGTAATGGTGTAGGCTATCTTCTAAGCAGGTTAAAAATTCAAAAAAGCAGATGTGCAAAGAGACTTGGGAGTCCTCCTGCAGGATTCCTAAAGGTTACCTTGCAGATTGAGTTTGTGGTAAGGAAGACAAATCAAATATTATCAATCATTTCAAGAGGACAAGTATACAAAAGCAAAATTTAATGCTGAGGCATACAAGGCATGCAAGGTATACAAGGCATTGGTCAGACCACACTTGGAGTATTATGAGCAGTTGTGGGCCCGTTATCTTAAAAAAGATATCCTGGCGTTAGAAAGGGTCTAAAGAAATTCACCGGATTGATTGGTGAAAATAAATGTTAATGCTTGAGGAGTGATTGGTAGCTCTAGGCCTGTACTCACTGGAGTTGATTAGAAATAGGGGGAATTTCATTGAGGACTGTTGAATATTGAAATACCAATATAGAGTGGATGTCGAGAAGATGCTTAATCTCTCCTTCTACAAGTATAGAGTGCCCTCCTGCTTCAAATTATCCACATTGTCCCTGTACCAGAAAAGACCAAGGTAACATGCCTCGACTGGCGTCCTTTCACACTCACAGCAATAGCAAGCAAATGCTTTGAGAGGCTGGTCAAGGATTACATCTGCAGCTTGCTACCACCCAAACTGGGCCCCCTATAATTCATCTACTGACACAACCAATCAACATACGACGCAATAGCCACTGTTCTACACACCGTCCTTACACATCTGGAGAAGAAGATTGCTTGTACGAGAATGCAGTTCTTGGAGTACAGTTCAGCATTCAACATCATAATTCCACCCAGGCTCGACAAGAAGCTCAGAGACCTCGACCTTGACACTGTCTTGTGCAGCTGTATCCTGAACTTCCTGTCAGACCACCAACAGGTGGTAAGATTGGGCTCCCTCACCTCCAACCCTCTGACTCTCAATACAGGAGCCCCTCAGGGCTGTCTTCTGCGTCCCCTCCTTTACTCCCTGTCACTCACGGCTCTCATCTGCGAATTGAATTTGCCAACGACTCTTCATTGAGTGGCCTTATCTCAGACAATAACGAGGTGGCCAACAGAGAAGAAGTCATCTCTCTGACACAGTGGTGTCAAGAAAAGAACCTCTCCCTCAAGGTCGCAAAAACAAAGGAGCTGGTTGTGGATTACAGGAGGAAAGGAGATGGGCTAGGCCCTATTGACATCAGTGGATCTGGAGTTGAGAGGATAACTAGCTTTATGTTCCTCAGCATCCACATCATCATGGACCTCATGTGGTGGGTACACACCAGCTGTGTGGTGAAAAAGGCACAACAACACCTGTTTCACCTCGGACAGTTTACAAAGTTTGGCTTGAGCCCCAAAACCCTAAAAACTTTCTACATGGGCACAATTGAGAGCATCCTGACTGGCATGGGAACTGTACCTCCCTTAAATGCAGGACTTTGCAGAGAGTGGTACAGACAGCCCAGCGCATCTGTAGTTGTGAACTTCCCAAGATTCAGGACCTTTACAAAGACAGGTGTGTACAAAGGGCCTGTAGGATCATTGGGGACCCAAGTCACCCCAACCACAACCTATTCCAGCTGCCGCCATCCGGGAAGTGGTACTGCAACATTAAATCCGGGACCAACAGGTTCCGGGACTGCTTCTTCCACCGGGCCATCAGACTAATTAATTCAGACTGATTTAAGTGTAATCTATATTACATTGGCTGTTTGCTTTATTAGAAATTATTATCAATTACTATAATTGCACATTGCACATTTAGGTGGAGAGGTAACGTAAAGATTTTTACTCCATGTATGTAAAGGATGTAAGAAATAAAGTCAATTCAATTCAATTTATTCCTATAGTGGAGGCGTCTATGACCAGAGTGCACAGTCTCAGAGAAGAGGGATATCCATCTAGAACAGAAATGAAGAGGAATTACTTCAGGTTGTGGGTAGTGAAACTGGAATTCATTACCACAGACTGCAGTGGAGGCCAAGCCATTCAGTATAAAATAAAGGTTGATAGATTTTTGATTCGTCAGTGCATAAATGCGTTGTGTGGAAAAGGCTAGAGAACGGTGTTAAGAGGGATAAAAAAAAACCTCGGCCATTCTGGAATGGTAGAAGCAGACTGGATTTGGTTGTATGGCCTAATTCTGTCACTACCCCTTGTGGTCCGATCACAGCCATAACAGAAACGTGGCTGAAGGAAGGGCAGAATGGGCAGCTCAATGTTCCAGGATACTAAGATGCAGGTAAGAGCGGAGAAGGAGTTAACAACTTGAATGCAGAGGACATAATAATGATCTGTAGGGAGGGCATCATTCTTACCTGAGTTGTCTGGTGAGGCCCTATCAATACCACTTAGATATAAGGATTTGGTATTATAGAAACCCTAACAGTCAGCAGGAATTGGAGTCACAGATATGTTGAGAGACTGCAGTTGTAAACATCATAAGGTAGTATTAGAAAGAGATTTTAACTTTCTCATATTGACTGGACCTTTCATAGTGTAAAAGGCATGGAGCTGAATTTGTGAAATGTGTTTAAGAAAGTTTCCTTCATCAAGACAGAGATGAACACTGCTTGAGAAGGCACAACACTGGGACTGCTTCTGAGAAATGATGGAGGTCAGTGGCAGAATTGTCTGTCGGTGAGCAGTCTGGCTCCAATAACCAGAATTCTCATAGATTTTCAATGGTTGTTGTGAACAATGCAATCCATTAAAAAGTTAAGTTCCCAAACAGGACGAGAACACAGTTAGGAGCTAATAAGCGCGATCTTGCAGTGGTTGACAAGAAAGATGCATCTGGCAAGTAGAAAACCTATAAAAGTGTGATGTCAGGAGTTCAGGGCCTTCTTGTTCCTTTTAGGGTAAAGAACAAAGCTCACTGGTTGATGAGAAATACCGAGGCCATGGTTGAAAAAGTGGAAACAGCCTGCTTACATTTACTCTTGAGCCCAATGAAATTAGCTTCAGTCACCTTCACTTGCCCCATCATTGAAATATTTGCACAACCAACGAATTTACTTTCAAGGCCAGCTCATCGCATATTCTCAATATTTATTGATTATTTAATTATTATTTCTTTTTTTTGCATTTGCACTGTTTGTTGTCCTCTGTACTCTGATTGAATGTCCTAGGTGGATGGAATTTCATTGATTCTGTTATAGTAATTATTTACAGATTTGTTGAATAGGCAAGAAAGTTAATCGGAGTTATATATAGGCACATATATGTACATTGAACTCTTGTCTAATACTTTCAACTCCTCCATCCTTTTTAAAAGTTCCTTCATCCTACCGTTCCTTATCTTCCTCACCAGGACAAATTTATCCCTAACATCTTGCAAACTGCAAGGTAACCTTCAGAAATCCTGCAGGAGGACTCCCAAGTCTCTTTGCACCACAGTTTTTGAATTTTTAACCTGCTTCGAAAAAGGCCCACGTCATTACTGCTTATATACATGACTATACAGTTCCCTGCATGACATTCTATCTGCCACTTCTTTGTCCATTCTCACAATCTGTCTGTCCTTCTGCAGATTCCCTGCTTCCTCAACACTACCTAACCCCCACCTATCTACGAATTGTCTGCAAACTGGAATGAAAAGCCATTAATTCTGTCCTGCGACATGAAAGGAGGTGACCCAGCAGTCCCGAGCACCCGTCACACCTGAGCGCATCCACCTCACCTGTCAAGCCGCTTGCATCGAGTTCAAACTCATTGTCTTTCCTCTCTTTTGTCTGTATTCCTGTCTATCCTGTTTACCAAATTAGCTCTCATTGGCGACAGTATTATCTCCTGCTCAGGGTCACAGTGACTGCAACTCACATTTACACTATTCTGCACATCACTCACAAATCTACAGGATACTGGTCCCCCTCCAGTTCAGGAGCATATAACCATATAACAACTACAGCACGGAAACAGGCCATCTCGGCCCTTCTAGTCCGTGCCGAACCCCTACTCTCACCTAGTCCCACCGACCTGCATTCAGTCCATAACCCTCCATTCCCTTCCTGTCCATATATCTATCCAACTTAACTTTAAACGACAACATCGAACCTGCCTCAACTACTTCTGCTGGAAGCTCGTTCCACACAGCTACCACTCTCTGAGTAAAGAAGTTCCCCCTCATGTTACCCCTAAACTTCTGTCCTCTAATTCCCAACTCAGAATCCATCTCTTCTGTACATGTCGCTCTACCACAGATGAAATAGCAATGATCCAAGAACTTCAATCTTGCCCCCATGCCTCAGCCCCTCAGTGACATATTCATCTGAATTATTATTCTATTTTTATCCTCACCAATATGTGGCACAGCGTGTAATCTCGAGATTACTGCTCTGAAAGTTGAGCTTTTTAAGTTCTGTCCTAATTCCCCCTATTCACTTTGTAGAAGTTCAACCCTCTTTTTACCATGTTTTTTTTTGCATTTGATAAGGTTGCCCCATGCAAGGCTCCTTTTGACAGTATGGAGGCATGGAATACAAGGAGACCTTCTTTGTGGATCTAGAATTGGCTTGCCCACAGAAACAAAGGGTGGTTGTAAATGCTTCATATTCTCCATGGTGGTCAGTGACCCATCATTTTCCACAGGAATCGATTCTGGGACCTATCCTCTTTGCAATTTTTATAATTGACCCGGATGAATGAGTAGAATGGTAGTAAGTTTACTGATGATACCAAGGTTGGGGCTACTGTGCTTTGTCTGGAGGGCTCTCAGTGATTAAACCGGACATTTATAGGATGCAGAACTGGGCTGAGAAGTGGTAGATGGATTTTAACCAAGAGAAATGTGAAGTGGTTAATTTGGTATGTCCAATTTGAGGACAGAATATAATTTAAATGGTAAGACTCTAGGCAGTGTAGAAGATCTGAGCGATCTTGGAGTCCGTTTCGATAGGACACTCAAAGCTGCAGATTGACAGTGTTGTTAAGAAGGCGTATGTTCTGTTGGCATCATCAACCGTGGGATTGAGTCCAAGAGTTGTGAGGTCATGTTACAGCTATATAAGACCTTGGTCCGACCCCACTTGGGTGTGTTGTGATCAGTGTGGAGAGCTGTCAGAGGTTACAATAGGACATTGATAGGATGCAAATCTGTGCTGAGAAGCGGCAGATGGAGTTCAACCCAGATAAGTGTGAGGTGCTTCATTTTGGTCGGTCAAATATGATGGCTGAATATAGTATTAATGGTAAGACTCCTGGCAGTGTGAAGGAACAGAGGGTTAGGGTTGCGAGACGGTGTGGTCTGAGTCCATAGGGCACTCAAAGCTGCTACTCAGGTTGACTCTGTGGTTAAGAAGGCATATGGTGCATTGGCCTTCATCAATCCTGGGATCGAGTTTAAGAGTTGAGAGGTAATGGTGCAACTATATAGGACCTGGTCAGACCCCACATGGAGTACTGTGCTCAGTTCTGGTCACCTCACTATAGGAAGGGCGTGGAAACCATAGGAAGGGCGCAGAGGAGACTTAGAAGGATGTTGTCTGAACTGGGGAGCATGCCGTATGAGAATAAGTTGAGTGAATTTGGCCCTTTCTCCTTGGAGCGACGGAGGATGAGAGGTTACTTGATAGAGGTGTATAAGATAATGAGAGGCATTGATTGTATGGATAGTCAGAGGCTTTTCCCCAGGGCTGAAATGGTTAACACGAGAGGGTTTTAAAGTGCCTGGAAGTAGGTACAAAGGAGATGTCAGGGGTACGTTTTTTTTTACGCTGAGAGTGGTGAATGAGTGGAATGGGCTACCGGCGGCGGTGGTGGAGGCGGAAACAATATGGTCTTTTAATAGACTCTGAATGGCTACATGGAGGTTAGGAGAATACAGGGCTAAGGTTAAAGCCTAGGTAGTTGAAAGGTAGGAACAGTTCAGCACAGCTTTGTGGGCCGAAGGGCCTGTATTGTGCTGTATGTTTTCTATGTTTCTACCTACATTATTTTACTGGATGACCTCAACCTTGTGACATTCTGCCTAATGAGCAATGCAGCTCCCCAACCTCATTCACCTCCCTCTGGACTGTTTGAATCATCTGAATCCTGGAATATTTAGCTATCACTCCTGCCTTTCTCTCAGCCAGATCTTTGTAGTGGCTAATTTACTGTGTCACAGAGTAATATTTTCGCTACAATTACATCTGCCTTAACTGTACTATACCTTGCACTGAAATAAACACACTTCAGCCCCTTGGAGCCACTGTGCTCATTAACAATGCCCCATCTTGACTACTTGATGGGGTTTCTCGACCTTTTGCTCAATGCTACTTACTGACCTGTAGCTCTGGTTCCCACCCATCCCCTTCCTCCACACACATGCCAAATGAGAAAACTCTGCAATGCTGCAACAAAACCCCCTGGCAGAATATTAGCTCCCCTCAGTATAGTGTAACCCATCCTCCTTACACCAGTCCCACCTATCCTGGAATATAATGCAGTGATCTGTGTACCTGATGCCATCGCTCTTGCACCAGATTGTTAGCCATACATTTCACCTTACACCTTACAATCTCTTAGCTCACAAGCATGTGGCCCCTGAATTAATCCTGAGATCACCACCCCAGAGTCCTACTTCTTAAATTTCTACCCAACTACCCAGATTGTATTTGCAGGACCTTCCCTCTGTTGTAAGTTCTAATAAGGAACATGACCTCTGGCTGCTCCCCCTGCGTGGCATGATGTAGGTAACACTCATTTCAACAGATACTCTCGACTGTGTCCCCCACTCCCACCCACACCCCGCTAAAGTATTTGCTGCCAGTGATTCCAATGCTGTATATTCATGTATTTATCTGATTGCCTCTTTGTAATGAAAATTGTTTTAACAGTCAGTCAGCGTTCTTTTTTATTTCAGCTCAGGGTATTTACACATGCGTTTGAAAACAAAGGAATTTTGAGAACATCTTTTGGTATCCTGCTTTATACAGGTATTCCTGTCATTTTGAGAACATCTTTCTCTGTGTAACATATCTATCCTGTACCTTGTGAAATAACCCCAGAAACTTCAGCCATCTCTTCACTGCTCTAATCACTGCCAATATCTTTCTCCAGCGTCCTCTGGGCAAGGTCCTCTCTCTGCCTCTGTAAATCCCTTTATTCCATATTTGTGAGTTATGCTTCACCCTCTCAAATTGCCACACGAATTCAATCATATTATGATCACAGCTTCGTAAGGGTTCGGTTACATTAAGTTCCCTTATGATATCGGGGCTGTTACGTAACATCCAATCTAAAGATAGATTTTCCCCGAGATTTTCAACCACAAACTGCTCTAAAAAGCCATCTCGTAGGTATTCAACAAATTCCCTTTCTTGTGATTCAACACCAACCTGATTTTCCCAGTCCCCTTCCATATTGAAGTTACCCATTAAAATTGTGTCATTACCCTTATTATCAGAATCAGAATCAGGTTTATTATCACCCGCATGTGACATGAAATTTGTTAACTTAGCAGCAGCAGTTCAATGCAATACATAAGAAAGAAGAAGAAAAAAACTGAATAATTCAGTAAATCAATTACAGTATACAAATATTGAATAGATTAAAATCATGCAAAAAACAGGAATAATATATATTAAAAAAGTGAGGTGGTGTCCAAGTGTTCAATCTCCATTTAGGAATCAGATTGCAGACGGGAGGAAGCTATTCCTGAATCGCTGAATGTGTGCCTTTAGGCTTCTGTACCTCCAACCTGATGGTAACGGTGAGAAAATGGCACGCACTGCATGCTGAGTTCCTTAATAATGGACGCTGCCTTTCTGAGACGCCGATCCTTGGAATATCCTGGGTAGTTTATGGCTCATACCCGAGATGGATCCATCTAAATTTACAACCCTCTGTGACTGGTTGGGAAGTTGATGGAAAAGATCTTGAGAGGCAAGATTTATGAACATTTGGAGAGGCATAATATGATTAGGAATAGTCAGCATGGCTTTGTCAAAAGCAGGTTGTGCCTTACGAGACTGATTGAATTTGTTGAGGATGTGATGAAACACATCGATGAGGGGAGAGCAGTTGCTGTAGTGTATATGGATTTCAGCAAGGTATTGGACAAGTTACCCCATGTAAGGCTTATTGAGAAGGTAAGTAGGATCCAAGGGGACATTGCTTGTGGAAAGCATAGACAAGTTGCAGAGGATATTTACAAGGATGTTTCCTGGATTTGGGATTACTCCTTATGAAAGCAGGTGAATCAACTTGGCCTTTTCTCCTTGGAGCGATGGAGGATGAGAGGTGACCTGCTAGAGGTGAATAAGATGTTGAGAGGCATTGATTGTGCGGATAGTCAGAGGCTTTTTCCCAGGGCCAAAGTGGCTGACCTGAGAGGGAACAGTTTTAATGTGCTTGGAAGTAGGTACAGAAGAGACGTCGGGGTAAGTATTTTTGCACAGAGAGTGGTGAGAGCGTTGAAAGGGCTGCCTGCAATGGTGGTGGAGGCAGTTACAATGGGGTATTTTAAGAGACTCCTGGATAGGTACGTGGAGCTTAGATAATTTCTATAGTAAGGACATGAGAGGCACAGCTTTGTAGGCCGAAGGGTCTGTATTGTGCTGTAGGCTTTTTAACTTCTTTCTATCAGGTGCAGTAGTGCACCCATTCCCCCCGCCCCCACCACTTGCAAGACGGTGATGTAGCCTGTCAGAATGCTCTCCACGGTACATCTATAGAAGTGTTTGAGTGTATTTGTTGACATACCAAATCTCCTCAAATTTCTAGTAAAGTATAGCTGCTGTCTTGACTGCTTTATAACTGCATCGACATGTTGGGATGAGGTTAGATCCTCAGAGATCTTGACATCCATGAACTTGAAACTGCTCACGCTCTTAACTTCTGATACCTCTGTGAGGATTGGTATGTGGTCCTTCATCTCTTTCTGAAGTAGCGTCCACAATCAGCTCTTTTATCCTACTAACATTGAGTGCCGCATTGTGCAGTGAAGCTACTTCACTAGTTGGCATTCCTTATACCTGTATGCCCTCTCGTTACCACCTGAGATTCTACCAAACATGGTTGTATCATCAACAAATTTATAGATGGTATTTGAGCTATGCCTAGCCACACAGTCGTGGGTATAGAGAGAGTAGAGCAGTGGGTTAAGCACACACCCATGAGGTGCACCAGTGTTGATTGTTGGATATGAGGAGATGTTATCACCAATCCGCACAGATTGTGGTCTTCCGGTTAGGGAAACGAGGATCCAATTGCAGAGGGAGGTACAGGGGCCAATGTTCTGCAACTTCTCAATCAGGATTCTGAGAATGATGGTATTAACTGCTGAGCAATAGTCGATGAACAGCATCCTGACATCGGTGTTTGTGTTCTCCAGGTGGGCTAAAGCCGTGTGAGGAACCATTGAGATTGTACCTGCCGTTGAACTATTGTGGTGATAGTCAAATTGCAATGGGTCCAGGTCATTGCTGAGGCAGAACTTCAGTCTAGTCATGACCAATTTCTCGAAGTATTTCATCACTGCATATGTTCGTGCTACCAGGCGATAGTCATTAAGGTAGATCACATTATTCTTCTTAGGCTCTGGCATAATTGTTACCTTTTAGACACAACTGGGAACTTCTGCTCATAGCAATGAGAGGTTGAAAATGTCCTTAAATCCTCCCACCAAGTATTTGGCACAGGTTTTCAGAAGCCTTCCAGGCTCTCCATCAGGACCCTCCACCTTGAGCAGGTTTACCCTCTTTAAAAACAGCTTAACATCGGACTCAGAGACAGAGATCACTGGGTCATCAGGTGCAGCAGGCAACTTCACAGCTGTAGTTATATTCATCTGGTGGTGAAGCTATTAGGTTTCACTTTGTATGAAGTCATGTCTGGCAAACACTGCCAGAGTTGCCATACATCCAATGTCACCTCCAAACTCATTCAAAATTGTTTCTTCGTTCTTGAAATACCTCGCCGCAAACCACACCTGGTTTTCTGATACAGGCCTCGATCTCCATGGTCATAGTCATATTCATACTTCTTTTGAAAACCAGTTTCACCCGGGATCAATAAAGTATGACTATGACTATAGAGATAGCGGCCTGTACCAGAAAACCGGGTATGGTTTGCGGCGGGGTATTTCAAGGGCGAAGAAACAGTTTTGAATGAGTTTGGAGGTGACATTGGATGTATGGCAACTCTGGCAGTGTTTGCCAGACACCACTTCATACAAAGTGAAACCTAATAGCTTCACCACCAGATGAACTCGCCCGCTTTGAAAAGGGGAATATAACTACTCCAGAGTTGTATGCCATAGATCTAGCCTTCAGCAGACAACGTACCTCCTGGTTCATCCACGGCTTTTGGTTTGGGAATGTAAGTACACGACTTTACAGTATCAACCCCACATCTTTGCTACTATAAGGAGACCTATTTTGGATGACCAGTTTTTACCCTTGCAATTTCTTAAATCCACCCACAAAGATTCAACATTCTCTGACCCTATGTCGACTCTATCTAAAGATGTAATTCCATCTTTTACTAGAGGAGCCACATCACCGCCTGAGCCACCCTTCCTATATTTTGATACGAAGTATATCATTTGATGTTACACTCTCAACTATGGCCTTCTTTCAGCCATGACTCAGTGATGCCCACAACACCAAACTGACCAATCTCTAATTGTGCCATGAGTTCATTCACAATATACCAAGTGCTACACACATTTAAATACATCACCTTCAGTCCTGAATTATTTGTCCTTTTAAATGTTGTACCTGCGGTACAATTTAACTCTTCGCTCTGTTTGGATTTGAACCCAATCATTGGCTTGTTCTTCCATACATTCATGTTATACCCATCATCTACTTGTAAACCTGTTGGGTTACACTCAGCTCTGTCATACTGGTTTCCAGTATATGGAACAAATCATGGAACAGCACAGCACAGGAACAGACTGTTTGCCCCATAATATCATGCCAAACCATCTGAAAAGTAACTCAGTGAACCCCCCAAAACTAATCCTTCCCACCGACACAAAGTCCATCGCACCCCATCCTCCTCATATTCATGTACCTATCTCAATGTCCCATAAAAACACCTAATATATTTAACTCTGCCACCATAATTGGCTTCCGGCACTCTCTGAGTTAAAAAAAAAGCATATCCCTCACATCTCATTATCTCTCATCTTCAATCTATTAGTCACTGCTACCCTACAATAAAGACACTCCGTGTCTACTCGATCCTTCTCTCCCATAATGCTATAAATCTCTGATCTCCCCTCAGCCTCTGCTACTCCAAAGAAAACTACCAAGTTCGTCAGACCACTTATGTTAGCACATGCCCTGCAAACCAGACAGCATCCTAGTAAACTTCTTCTGCTCCTTCTCCAATGCTCAATTCTCAGAATGGGTGAACTAGAACTATATTCAATAGTTCAGATGTGGCCTCAGTGGAGTCCTTTTACAGCTGAAACATCACTTCTTGATTTGAACTCAGTAACTCAGCTAATAAAAGCAAGCATTTGATAAGCATTCTTAACCACAAATTGACCTGTGTAGTCACTTTCCAGGAGCTGTGAACTTGGACGTCAAACCTCTCTGTTCAGCAACACTGCTAAGGTTCTTCTCCTTAACATTTAACTACTTGCTTTTAGTCTACCAAGTTGCAACCCCTCACATTTACCCGTGTTCAACTTGATCTGCTATTTCTCTGTTCTTATCTGCAAATAATCTATATTACGCTGTATTCTTTGCCAGTCTTCTACATTATACACAACTGCACCACTATTGGTATAATTCACAAACTAACTAAAGCACCCATCTACATTTTCATTTCCGTCATTTTCATTTCATGGTAAAAATCTTTTTAATTAATTATTATTGAAAATCAATGACAAATACATTAAAGTAATCAAGTGAACATGTCAATATGTACAATAAAAATTAAATTATCAAATAGCTGATTAACAAAGCTAAACAATATATCAAAAATAATAAGAAAAAACAAAACGTTAAAACTTTTTTTGAGAACAAGAAAGCGAAAAAGAACCCCTACTAACTAAAACAAAAAAAAACCCTACTAAAAAAACAAACAAACATTGGGAGCACAACCCTGGAGCTATACACCATACAAGCTTCCATAAAAGAAAAACATCAATCCGCCAACCAAATCCATTTAAACAAGAATCTGAAGGGGACCATCTTAATTAACTCAAATCAAATCATAGCAGCGTGCAAATGAACCCATCTTTTCTCAAAGATAAATCGAGGATCAAAAGTTCGACTTCTGATTTTCTCCAAACTAAGCATAACATCACCTGAGAGAACCATTGTATCAAAGTGGGAGCAGAGGCATCTTTCCATTTCAATAAAATAGCCCTTCCGGCCAATAATCTGACAAATGCCGGTCTGATAAAGAAATATCATGAATATATTAGACCATAAGACAAAGGAGCAGAAGTCGGCCATTCGGCCCATCGAGTCTGCTTCACCATTTTATCATGAGCTGATCCATTCTCCCATTTAGTCCCACTCCCGCGCCTTCTCACCATAATCTTTGATGCCATGGCTACTCAGATACCTATCAATCTCTGTCTTAAATACACCCAATGACCTGGCCCGTGGCAAAAAATTCCATAGATTCACCACCCTCTGACTGAAAAAAAAATTCTTCGCATTTCTGTTCTGAATGGGCGCCCTTCAATCCTTAAGTTATGCCCTCTCGTACCAGACTCCCCCATCATGGGAAACAACTTTGCCACATCCACTCTGTCCATGCCTTTCAACATTCGAAATGTTACTATGAGGTCTCCCCTCATTCTTCTAAACTCCAAGGAATACAGTCCAAGAGCGAACAAACGCTGTTCATATGTCCCTGCCACGTGTTAGCGAGGGCAAGAATAGTCGGATCAGGCAGTTGAATGCGTGGTTGAGAGACTGGTGTAGAGGGCAGGGCTTCAGATTCTTGGTTAATTGGGATCTCTTCTGGGGGAAGTATGACCTGTTCAAAAAGGACAGGTTACACCTGAACCCGAAGGGGACCAATATCCTGGCGGGAAAGTTTAATAGAGCTGTTAGGGAGGGTTTAAACTAATTTGGCAGGGGATGGGAACCGGAATGATAGAGCGGAGGAAGGGGAAAACAGAAATAAATCTAAGATAGTGAGCAGTAAAGATGTCAGGAAAGACGGGCACGTGATGGGGCAAATTTGTAGCAATTGGGATGAGTTGCAGTGCAATAAAGTTGCAGTGAAATCAAAGCGAAAAGTATCAAATACTGGTCTTAAGGTATTGTACTTAAATGCACACAGCATAAGGAATAAGGTGGATGATCTTGTTGTACAGTTACAGATTGGTAGGTATGATATTGTGGCCATCACTGAGACCTGGTTAAAGGATGCATGTTTCTGGGAGCTGAACGTCCAAGGATACACGGTGTATCAGAAGGATAGGAAGGTGGGCAGAGGGGGAGGCATGGCTTTACTGGTAAGAAATGATATTAAATCATTAGAAAGAGGTGATATAGGATCGGAAGGTGCAGAATCTTTATGGGTTGAGCTAAGAAATAGCAGGGGTAAAGGGACCCTGATGGCAGTTATCTATAGGCCTCCAAACAACTGCAGGGACGTGGACTACAAATTACAACTGGAAATAGAAAAGGCTTGCCAGAAGGGCAGTGTTATGATAATTGTGGGGCATTTTAACATGCGAGTAGATTGGGAAAATTAGGTCAGCACTGGATCTCAAGAGAGAGAATTTGTAGAATGTCTGCGAGATGGCTTTTTAGAACAGCTTGTTGTTCAGCCCACTAGGGGATTGGCTGTACTGGATTGGGTATTGTGTAATGAACCGGAGGTGATTAGAGAGATTGAGGTCAAGGAATCCTTAGGAGACACTGATCATAACATGATTGAGTTGACTGTGAAATTAGAAAAAGAGAAGCCGAAATCTGATGTGTCGGTATTTCAGTGGAGTAAAGGAAATTACAGTGGCATGAGAGAGGAACTGGCCAAAGTTGACTGGAAAGGGACACTGGCGGGAAAGACAGCAGAGCAGCAGTGGCTGGAGTTTATGCGAGAAATGAGGAATGTGCAAGACAGGTATATTCCAAAAAAGAAGAAATTTTCGAGTGGAAAAAGGACGCAACCGTGGTTGACAAGAGAAGTCAAAGCTAAAGTTAAAGCAAAGGAGAGTGCATACAAGGAAGCAAAAATTAGTGGGAAGACAGAGGATCAGGAAGTTTTTAAACCTTACAAAAGGAAACCAAGAAGGTCATTAAGAGAGAAAAGATTAACTATGAAAAGAAGCTAGCAAATAATATCAAAAAGGATACTAAAAGCTTTTTCAAGGATATAGAGAGTAAAAGACAGGTGAGAGTAGATATAGGACTGATAGAAAATGATGCTGGAGAAATTGTAATGGGAGATAAGGAGATGGCAGAGGAACTGAACGAGTATTTTGCATCAGTCTTCACTGAGGAAGACATCAGCAGTATACAGGACACTCACTGAAAAACCATTGAGGATACAGTTGAAGATGTTTGAACGCAAGGGACAGATGTGAGGAATTCCTTCAGAGAAGTCCTGTCCCTGGAGTGATTGATGGTAAGAAACAGCATTGTTGTCCATTGTGCGTGAGATGAGTGCCACCTCTGGAGTGTCTTTCCTGTGCTTCCCTGTGAATGTACTTTTGCCTGTGGGAGGCTGGTCAGGGAGAGATGTCATCACTGACTGTGAAATGATAATGAAAAGACATGGAATGAAGGTGAATTGTTAGGCGATGACTACGATACCTCTGCCGGGCTGGATTCAGGAAGTTAACAGATCGATAGTTGAGTGAACAGGGGATGCAAATTTGTTTCACAAACACAATACTCCAGGTATGCCTAAACTAACCTATTGCATAATTGCTCAGTATCTCCTCATCGATCTGTTCTTAAATTCTATTCCCAGCTCCCTGCCATCTGTGAACTTGGAGTGTCTAAATGTAGTTAATTTGGCTAGATAACATGTGGATTGTGAGCAGCTGTTTCAAAGCTTGATCCCTTCACTGACCCAAGAGTAAATGTCTGCCACATAGAAGAGAAGAAACTCCCTTGGTCTGTTTCCAGTCAGTCAAAAGATTGTTAATCCATGTCAGCAAATTTCACCACTAAATTATGTCCTTTAATTTTAGAATGGAAAGGAATATATGAAATTACTTACTCTGCACATACAATATTTCTATTGTCATGTACCCTGTGAAGGGTTAAAGAACCAGCAAAAATGGAAAACAATTTGGAATCCAGTATTGCAAATAACTAATGGTATATATTAGTTACTAAGTAATTCAGTAATATAAGTGTAGATAAATCAAACAGGTTAGCAGTGATTTTATATATATATAAGTAAATGTGGAAATATATGAAAAGCAAGCGTCATCAAGTCTAGGGGTAAATAGATAGTCTTACAATGAGAGTAAAGTTCAGTTCAGTTCGTGGTATTGAGTTGAGTAGTGATGGAGCGAGAGAGAGGGAGAAGTCTGAGTCTTCAGGTGAGCTGACGCCGTAAGTCTTCCTGTTGTCCTTGGAAATCCTTTAGAAGTCACCGACTATGACCACAACAGACTCAGATCATTCTTCTGTGGTGGAATTGTCAACCCAGCAAGGGTGGCACACGAATAACTCCCCACTGGTCACACCTTTTTGCACTGCTAGAGCCACTGATCGATCCGCCTGATCAATCCTCCAAAACCCAACTTTTCTGTGGGCACAACAAAGCTCATTCAGTGTCCAAAACCATGTGTCTGTAGGTCTAACAGCTGACCTTCTATTTATCTCACCACGCTGAATACCAACTGTCCATAAAGCAGCTCCTCCCTTCTCTCTCTGTAAGAACATGGATGCTGCTAGTGTCCTTGCAGAAACTATAAACAAACTGTGAGCAGTCCTTGTCTCTCTCTCTCTTTCTTTCTCTCTCTTTCTAACAAGGTGTCTTTGTTCCACAACTCACACACACACACACACACACACACACACACACACACACACACTCTCTCTCTCTCTCTCTTTCAGGACAAACATAGTCTTCAAAATGCCAGAATAAGTGCTAGCAATTCCTTTTCAACAGTTGAATAATTTTCCTAATGCACATTAAATTTCTTTGAGAAATAAGCTACTGGGTGTTCAACGTCATCCACACCTTTCTGTAACAATACTGCCCCAGCAGCTTCGTCACTAGTGTCTGTTGCTATAGAGAATGGTTTTGAAAAATCAGGTGCTTTGAGCAGAGGATGATAACACAGGATGGCTTTCAGATGTTCAAATGCCTCTTGGCAAAGATCACTCCATACAAATCTTTCACTCTTCCCAAGTAATTTCGTTAGGGGCAGAATGATGTCAGCAACGTTCTTACAAAACTTACGATAATACTCAACCATTACTAAAAACATTCTCAAAGCTTCTTGCCAGTTGGAACAGGAACCTCAGCAATAGCTTGAACCTTGTCCTGTACAGGAGCCAGTTGGCCTTGGCCTACTGCATAGCCCAGATATGTAACTGTGGCATGACCAAACTCACTTTTAGCGAGGTTCACAGTAAGATTAGCCTTGGACAACCTTTCAAAACAGTTTTTCTACCGTTGCAATATGCTCTTAACCCATGTCATTCCCTACAACCAGATCATCAATATAAGCCCCTGTGTTTTCCAGAGAACATTGTCAAAGTTTTAGATCACATGCTAAATCTGCACAAACTGACATAGTATAGGCTGTAAATGCTGGGAAATATTTCCATGATGTCAACAAATTCCACTGCTCGGGGCCTCTACGATAAGACAATCCGATCCAATGTTGGGGAAATTACAGTCAGACACTACTCTGTTGTTTTCACTACTTTCCAGAACCTGCCTACATTTCTGTTCCTCTTCCTGTTGCTGGCATTTCAAAAATCTTTGGAAATTGAAGCACACATCAGTTACGGTTCTCCTTCACCAACTCTCTGTTATATCCTGAAAGATGTCCAGTGGGATTGGGGGGATAGATACTGTCCATGAATTGAAGTCCATTATCACGGTTGTACAGCTCTCTGTCCTTTAAATGCTGTGGTTGTCCGAGTGTTTAACGGTTGTTAAACAGATGTTGTTGCGATCTTTGTTCTTAAAGTACGGTGCCGGCAGTTTAAACATCATATTTAACTGCATGTGGTCTGGGTCTCCCAATGTACTAAATTCCCCCAAAGGACTTACCCATCAAAATGATTTGAGATCCAACAGCACTTCCTGTTTAGTATCAACACGCTGGAGAATATCACCATATAGCCTTTCTCATCACAGTTTCCTCCTTGTCCTTTTCCTTAGTGATCGCCAATATTCATTTTCTACCTCGCATGCTAACTCTGTCTCGGGGCATAAACTCCCACCTTTGTCCTCGGGTAGTCCTGTCCTCTCCCCACTACACTGTTGTTTTCTGTGTATGCATAAGATGCCTTGGGATTCTCATTGATCCTCCTGAATGAGGACATTTCCTGGTAAATCTTCACTCTCCTGATTCACTGTGCGACTTGTTTCTTGCTTCCTGTATGTTCCTCCAAGATCCTGTCTAATTTCATCTTCCTCGTCATTACATATGACTCCTCTTACGTTTTTAAACAAATACAATATTTCTCATCACCCTAAGTTCCTGACCATCCCTGTCCTTCTCTACCCTCCTCATAGGAACAGGGAACTACTAAATCCTGACCGGCAGGGCTGTATGTGACTCTCACGGTATCAGACATCAGCTGACATCAGCTCCATCCAGTAACAACCAGTAATATCAGCTCCCAGAAAACTCTCTATGACACCTGCCCAATTCTTCCACAAATTTATAATCATCGACCTGCAGGTGAAAAAAAAATCTTATTAATAATCATCTGAAACCCTCCAGAATTAAAATCCATATATCTTTCCCAATTAAACTCCAATCGTCTTGCTAGGTTAATTTCCCAATACCATACCAAGTATGTCTCCCTCCCTGGTGGACCGTCTACATACTGTTACTGGAAACCTTCCTGAACACATCAAATAAATAATACCCCATCCGCTCAATGCTACTTACGGACTGGTAGGTCTGGATCCCAAAACCCCCTCCACATGCCTCATGATAAAAATTGTCAGGGTGGCTACAGCAAGCTTCCCTGTGAGAATATTACTTCCCCTTCACTGTAACCAATCCCTGTTACACCAGTCCCACTTATCCAGGAAGAAAGCCCAATGATCTGTGTTCCTGATGCCCTCCCTCCTGCACCAAATTGTTAGCCAGAAATTTAAGTGTACCAACGTACCATATCTTACCTCGGAAGCATGTGGCACCTGAAATAATCCTGAAATCACCACCCAAGAGTTACTATTTCCTAACTTTATGCCCTACTCCTTAAATTCTTTTTGCAGGACCTTGTCTGTCTGTTGTTAGTTCTAATAAGGAACATGACCTCTGGCTGTTCATCCTGCCCTTTCAAAATGGCCCTTACTTTCTCAGAGACATCCTTGGCCATGGCATGATTGGGGTAACGCATCATCCTGCAATCTCACTCATTTAAACACATACTCCTGTCTGTGCCCCAGTTATAGTGTTCGCTGCATGTGATTCATATCTTTCCATCCCCGTGTCCTTTTGTGCTTTCTGTTTGTAATGAACATTGTTTGAAAATTCATTCATTATATTCTTCTCTGGTTCAGCTCAGGCAATTTACTTATGCATTCGCAAACAAAGGAGACACGTGTTGAAACCAACCATTTGTTAGAATTCGTACGATTTTAATATCGAACAAAATAACTAATGTCTACAGTAGTAGATGCACATAATTCAAAATAATACTAATCATCCACGAAACAAGCCGATCTCTGTGAAAGAGTGGAACCACAGCTGATCCGGCAATGTCACAGAGCCGGTTCCCTTGCTTCTTTCCTTCCTTCCTCCCTTCCTCCCTCTCCCTCTCCCTCACGATGTCTCTGTCGCTTTACTATCTCGCTCCCTCTCTCATTCTATTCTCTCTGTCTCTCCACACGCCCACTCCCTCGCGCTCACTCTCGCGACATCTTCCTCGTGTCCTCTCCCTCGCGCGCTCTCCCTCACGTGCTCTCCTTTGCGCCCTCTGCCTCCCGCCAACTCCCTCGTGCGCTCTCCCCCTCGCGATGTCCCCTTCTGTTGCTCTCCCTCGCGCTCACCATCGCCCGCATGCTCTCCCTCAGGCCCTCTCCATCACGCTCACTCTAGCGTCATCTCCATGGCACCCTCTCCGTCGCGCCCTCTCCCTCACGTGCGCTCCCGCGCGCCCTTTCCTCGCGATGTCTCACTCGCTCTCTCCTTCGCGCCCTCAGCCTCGCGCTCACTTTCTCTGTCTCTCCATCTCTCACAGAGAGACAAGTGAACGGATCGGTTCTCTGTCAATATTGTAAAACAGGAGCATTCTCCTACAGGAGGATAGTTCAAGTTGGCAGTGAGAGGGAGAACCTACAGGTAGAGATGGAGGAGAAAAGGAAGGTGAAGGAAAGGACGGGTTTTGACGGGAGCAGGAGTGGTTGATAGAGACGAAAGTAAACTCCAAGATCAGGCAGTTTTGTCAGAACCGGGAAGCAGGGAAAACAGTTTCTCCTCAAGCTCCAATTTAACAGGGCGAGAGGTGAGGCGCAAAAGGGATTTTTCTGGGATGGTGAGGTCAGTGATGCCGTCGGGCTCAGCTGTAAACAGTTGTTTTGTAACTCTAAAGCAACACACACAAAACTGGAAAAGATTAAACAGTTGACAGGATTCTGATGAACTGTCTCGGCAGGAAAAATCGACAACTTACTCTTTTCATAAATGCTGCCTGGCCTGCTGAGTTCCTTCAGCATCTTGTTTGAGGAAAATAGTAAACAGTCGACGTTTCCAGTCGAAACCTTTCATCAGGATGTGATTTTGTGTGAGTTGTTTTGTATTTCGAGCATCTGCAGATTTTCTGGTGTTTGATTTGTAACTCTGTTCATCACATTGTTTCCATTCACCTACAAGTGGGGGATAGAATAGGGAGCATGAAGGCAGCTGAATTGTAAAATTTTACAGCATTTATTTCTAACGTTTCATCAGTTTCAAAATCCGATTCAGTGGGTATTTCAGCGCATTCTTCAGTTCCTCTCGGAATTTGCTCTGAGTCAGGGCGTAAATACACGTGTTGGTGCAGGAACTGAGAACCTGCAGCATGTCCGCTGTGTGTTCTGTGATGTAACGGGGATCCGTGACAGAATAAACAAAACTCATTGAAATCCGTTTATAGATAGAGAATACCACCATTGTTCCCCACAACAATATGAAACTACCGGTGATGCTGAGGAGCAAAACGATGGATTTGCGTCGGTTCTCCATCTCCCGGTCCTTGTCATTCTCTCCACTCTTTTGTCCCCGGAGCCCCCTGCGGGCTCGACTGGCCGCTAGAATCCGCCTGACAGTCAGAATATTGAACAGCAACATCAGAAAGAATGGGACACAAGGGACTAAAATGCGGTGAAACACCTCAAAAGCCGACCATGAGGGAGAGTTTGTGAAGCTCAGTGTCAGAACACAATCCCAGGGAACACCGTCAATTATTTCTCTGGGCCCGTACACAAAGCCGCAGGGAACAGTCTCCAAACAGGCCAGCACACTCACTGTCCCGATAACCACAGCCGCCGTTTTCTCGGTGCAATATTTTGTTTTCAGCTTCTCACAGCAAATAGACACAAATCGATCGACGGTGAAAGCGACAGTCAGCCAGACGGAGGCCGCAGTGCTCGCGAAAATCAACCATAGATAGAATCTGCACACAGGAGTGATTCGCAGGAATGATCGGGGAAAGTAAATCAGAGCAGTCCCCCTCAGCAGCGGATCGGAGATAACGACCAGGAGATCGGCCGCTGCCATTCCCACCAGGTAACGAGCGACACATTTGGAGAGACCGCACTTTCCCCGGGACAGGATCACAATCGCCACCAAGTTCGCTGGAAGAGAGACAGGGAACAGCAAGTTGAGAAAATACTGAGCAGAAGCCGATGCTGCAGCTTGAGGGGATCCTGTAATATTTCCACTTTATTGTTACATTTAGCGGTGGGAGAGTCGAGAGAGGGCGCAGAGCGGCGGGACAGAGAATGAGTTTACACAGTAAAATAAATTCAATATCATCTGAATACGGATTCCTTACTGATGATCGAATCTGAAGTGGCACCGGAAACTAAAACTGGGCAACTACCTCCTCAGAGTCAATACTGGAATCTCGTCTGGATGAAATGAATAAATCCGGACGCTGATGGCGGGATTCTTCCACCAGACAATCATTAACTTCCATGGCGATCCCTGTCAGCGACAGAACGGCCGAAGGACGGAACAACAACAGGAAATGCTGGAAACACTGATACAGGTAAAACAGAACATGTGGAAAAACAGTTAACGTATCTCTCCTCAGAACTGTTCTCCGAGAGACCCCTGACACGAGTATTAATTGGTTTCTCTTTCCATACAAGCTGCTTGGGGCTTAGTATTTCCAGCATTCCCCGAGTTTGCTCCCCGTTCCAGCATTTACCACCTCACTGACTTTACAACAGAACATTGACCGATTCCAACAGATACAGCGAGTTCTGGCAAATCCTCAGACAGGCATGACGCCTCCCGTTGATTCCATCACAGGGAAGCAGGGGAGAGGAATTCAACGTCCAGCAGCAAACTCGGTGCCGTAGTCAGATGTCTGTCAGATAGAGATATGATGGAAAACGTTTCACTCTGAAGCACTAGGTCGGCTGTGTTAATTGACTCTGCAATGAGTTCAGTCTGTTTTCCATCAGCTGTTCACATTCAGTCATACTGCAGACATTTATTTAAAATCGACAATAGATTCGATCTACAACACGAAAGTCCACACATTTGCTAAATTGTTACTACCAATCATTTGTTTGAGTCTTGCTCCTAACTCAGAAATCCGCTCACATACAAATGTAGACGATCAATTAGTATAATCTCCGCGGGCTCTATAAACACAACATTTGCAGATGCAGCGCAGCTGCTGCAAGACCAAACGCACAGAGACGGAACATCCCATTATTGATCACAAACCGCTGGAAGAATACTGTCTGACAAACTCAGTTCCACCGATGTT
Source organism: Mobula birostris (assembly GCF_030028105.1). Classification (NCBI taxonomy): domain Eukaryota; kingdom Metazoa; phylum Chordata; class Chondrichthyes; order Myliobatiformes; family Myliobatidae; genus Mobula; species Mobula birostris. The sequence continues at coordinate 34,643,885 of NC_092397.1, forward strand.
GGCGGATTCCCGAAATTCCTGCCTTGGTTTGTTTCTAGATCCAAATTCCAGCATCTGTCGTCCCGGTGTTTCCACTCTCTTTAAGAAAAGCGGAATACCGGGACGAGAATGTGAGCGTTTAAACCGGCGGCAGAATCAATCACAACATTGGAATTAAACTTCAACATCGCCCACGGCAGCTGACACTGCGGCTTACCGGGAATTCCAAAGGCTGAAATAAAAGGATAGTAAACGTCTTCTATCCGCCAGATGACTGGATACACCATTTCAGTGAGAATCTGTGATTTCTGTTGCTCCTGTATTCACAGCTCCGGCAGACAGCTGATGCATTCAAAGCGGCCCTGATTTATACAGAGGGTCTGTCTCCCGAGATACGGTTATACACCTCACTAACTTGCTCAGTTACAGTTGCTTGAACAAACACTTCCATTCAGTACCTTTGTCTCTATTGTAAATATTCGGGCGATTGGAGACAAATACATGAAAATTCTTTGGCATTACCTCAGCAGAGTCTCTGGTGAAAATAGGCCGGTTGATTTAATTACAAAGACTGAGTTTTGTCACGGACCAGCGACATTTACATATTTCGTCTTTTTGTTGGCTAATTACTGATTTCTGATCGGACACCAGCGACACAGACCGATCTCTACCTCTGTCCCTGCCGTTTCCCATTTTGTAAATGTTGTTTAGTACTTCAGCTTCTTCCTGATCTCTCACTCTCTCTCTCTCTCTCTCACTCACACACACCACACACACACACACAGACATACACACACACAGCCACACGTACACAACACACACGCACACACACACACCCACACAGACAGAGAGAGAGAGAGAGAGAGAGAGAGAGAGAGAGAGAGAGAGAATTGTACACTTATATTTCTATGTTATATCAAATGTCCTGTTGTACATACTGGACAGGTATATGGAGGAATTTAAGGTGGGGAGTTAAATAGAAGGCAGGGTTTGAGGATCGGCACAACATTGTGGGCCGAAGGGCCTGTACTGTACTATTCTATGCTCTATGCTTACTATAAATTGCACATTGCACATTTAGACGGAGACGTAACGTAGAGATGTTTACTCCTCGTGTATATGAAGGATGTAAGTTATAAAGTCAATTCAATTCAAAACCCACAACCACAGATTCGAACAAAGATACAATAGTGAGACCACGATTAGGATGGAAACGGTCAAATGAGCACATTGCTAATGTACAATCAAGAGAAAATATGAGATGTTGGAAATCCAAGTCAACGCAAGAAATTCTGCTGAGCTCCTCCAGCATTTTGTGTGTGATATTGCTGAAGTCACAGTCTTTAATGGGTATCTCCAATCTGTCAAATGTCAAAAGAAATTCAGAACAAATATTTCAATCTGCAAAGGAATGGGCAAACTGGTTAAATAAAAAAAAAGTACTCGAAACAGGGAGATGAATAGATACAGGATGACTGAAAGTGAAGGAGAAAAAAGACAATCGTGAGATAACATGTTAGCTGAGAGAGAGAGAGACAGAGACAGAGACAGAGAGGGAGAGAGGGAGAGAGAGACAGAGAGAGGGAGAGGGAGAGAGAGAGAGGGAGAGAGAGAGACAGAGAGAGGGAGAGAGAGACAGACAGAGAGAGAGGGAGGTAGAGAGACAGACACAGAGAGAGAGACAGACAGAGAGATACAGAGAGGGAGAGAGAGACAGAGGGAGAGAGAGACAGAGAGAGGGAGAGAGAGACAGAGAGAGAGGCAAAGAGAGAGATAGTGAGAGAGAGACAGAGGGAGAGAGAGATAGAGAGAAAAAGAGAGAGACAGGGAGAGAGAGATAGAGAGACAGAGAGAGAGGGAGAGAGAGACAGAGAGAGAGGGAGAGAGACTGAGAGAGAGACAGAGAGAGAGGGAGGGAGAGATAGAGACAGAGAGAGGGAGAGAGAGATAGACTGAGAGAGGGAGAGAGAGAGACAGAGAGGGAGAGAGAGAGACAGAGAGAGGGAGAGAGAGAGAGACAGAGAGGGAGACAAAGAGGGAGAGAGAGACAGAAAGAGAGAGAGAGGGAGAGAGAGAGACAGAGAGAGAGAGAGGGAGAGAGAGACGGAGAGAGGGAGAGAGTGAGAGAGGGAGACAGAGAGAGGGAGAGAGAGACAGAGAGAGAGACAGAGAGGGAGACAAAGAGGGAGAGAGAGAGAGACAGAAAGAGAGAGAGAGGGAGAGAGAGACAGAGAGAAAGAGACAGAGAGAGACACTGAGAGAGAGACAGAGCGAGAGGGAGAGGGAGAGAGAGAGAGAGGGAGAGAGACAGAGAGAGATAGTGAGAAAGAGTGAGAGACAGAGGGGGAGAGAGAGAGAGATAGAGAAAGAGAGAGAGACAGAGAGAGGGAGAGAGAGAGAGGGAGAGAGAGATACAGAGAGAGAGACAGTGAGAGAGTCAGAGAGAGGGAGAGAGAGAGGAAGAGAGAGACAGAGAGAGGGAGGGAGAGACAGAGAGACAGAGAGAGGGAGAGAGAGAGAGGCAGAGAGAGGGAGAGGGAGAGAGAGGGAGAGACAGACAATTAGGCAGATGTTTCTCCTGTATCTGCCAGTCTCTGCTACAGAGTGAGGGTGTAGGAGTCAATCTCTGCTGGTCAGTTTTGGGTGCCTTGTGTAAATGTCTGCTTGATTCTCCAGCGGTCAGTCTCTGGTACAGTGTGAGAGTGTGGGGTTGATTCTGTACCTGTCAGTCTCTGGTACAGAGTGAGAGTGTGAGGTTCATTCTGTACCTGTCAGTCTCTGGTACAGTGCGAGATTTGTGGTTAACACTGCATCTTTTAATCTCTCATCTAGTGTAACATTACAACATTTCTTTCAGATTTATTCTTGCAGTTAAATTTTTTGATTAAGTCTATTTTTCATTTTAATCAATACCACAGGGACGATGCCACTGGTTACATTGAACTAATATTCAGGTACTTTGCAGCAGAGCATCTGGAGCAACAAGACTAGACCATTGATTCAAACACTATTCTGTGATAAATATGTAACTTTCCTCGAGTCTCGGTGTGGGACGGTTTGAGTGGTGTGTACTCTGTAGTGACATTTGGGCTGATGGAATTGAGAATGATTTTGACTGTGGATTTGTAACCTGTGTGTGCCCAGTGATCAGTAATGAGACCTCTGTTTGATCAGATTGAAACACACATGGGTGATCAGATCGCTGATGGCATGAATATTGGTGCAGTTGTGGGTGGTGAGGAAGGTTGTCAAACGGACAGAAGTGGATGTAGATCAGTTGGAATCATGGATGGAGAAGTGGGGAACAGAGTTTAATCTGGACACGTGTGATGAGTTTACATTCCACTGTTGGAGGAACGTACACAATAAATGACAGCACCCTTGGGAGCAGTGATATATCTTGATGTGTCTGTCCATATCATCCTGCAAGAGGTATTGAAAGCAAATGGAGCTGTGCGGTAACCTTGTCTTCATCAGTCATGTTGTTGTGTACAAACCATAGGATAACATGTTACAGCTGTACAAACCCTTGGTTAGGTCACGTTTCGAGCCGTGTGTGCAGTTCTGTTTGCTCCATCACAGAAAGGACGTGGGGACTGTGGAAAGGGCGCAGAAGAGATTTCCCAATGTGCTGTCTGGATTAGTATAGGGAAAGTTGGATAACACCTGGATTGTTTTTTTTTATTTTATTTACAAACACAGAGCAAAATAAACCCTTCGAATCACACTGCCCGGCAAACCCTGGCAACCCAATTTAACCCTAATCTATTCACAAGATAGTTTACAATCACAAGTTAACCTTCCCGCTACATTGTTGGACTGTGGGAAGAAACAGGAGGATTTGAATAAAACTGACGCAATCCACAGGAAGAACATACAGAGACTCTTTGAAGAAGGTGCAGGGGCTGAATTCTGACTCCGATGCCCCGAGCTGTAACAGTGTCGTGCAAATCCCTGCATGGTCATGGCGCCCCAGTGTGCAGTCTCACCTGACACCAGTGTCAGCAGAGGTATCGTGGGCCGAATGAGCTTTTCCTAATCCTGTTTGCAGCTATAAGTAGTAGAGAGAACATGACATTTTATTGATGGGGAACAGAATACAAATGTTGGGAGCTTATGCTTCCCTTATAGAAACATTGAAACATAGACAACCTACAGCACAATACAGGACCTTCGGTGCACAATGCTGTGCCACACATGTACTTTAGAAATTACTTAGCGTTACCCAAGTCCTCTAGTTTTCTGAGCTCCCTGAACCTATCCAAAAGTCTCTTAAAAGACATTATTGTAACCTCCCCCAACACCGTCACCAGCAGCCCATTCCATACACTCACCACTCTCTGCATAAAAATCACACCCCTGACATCTCCTCTGTACCTACTTCCAGGCACCTTAAAACTGTGCCCTCTCGTGCTAGCCATTTCAGCCCTGGCAAACAGCCTCTGACTATTCACATGATCAATGTCTCTCATCATCTTATACACCATATATAGGGTGGGGGAGCCCATTTATACATTATTCAGGGAAGAATCTCAATGTGTTGGAATCAGTTCAGGGAATGTTCACTGGACCAATACTGGTAGTGAGCTGGTTGTCTGATGAGGGAAGTCTGGGCTTGTGTTTTCTGTTCGTACTGTCTCCATGTGCTTATACGACCAGAAGATACAGGAGCAGAAGTAGGCCATTGAGTCTGCTCTGCCATTCAATCATGGGCTGATCCAATTCTTCCAGTCATCCCCACTCCCCTACCTTCTCCTCATACCCTTTTATGCCCTAGTTAATCAAGAACCTATCTATCTCTGCTTTAAATGCACCCAAAGACTTGGCCTCCACAGCCGCTCGTGGCACCAGATTCCGCAGCTTTACCATCCTCTGACTAAAGTAATTTCTCCGCATCTCCAGTCTTAATGGACAATCCTGAAGTCATGCCTCTTGTCCTGGACCCCACCTACCATGGGAAATAAGTTTTCCATATCTAATCTGTTCAGGCCTTTTAACATTCAGAATGTTTCTATAAGATCCCCATTCATTCTCCTGAACTCCAAGGAATACAGCCCAAGAGCTGCCAGATGTTCCTCATATGGTAAACCTTTCATTCCTGGAATCATTCTCGTGAATATTTTCTGAACCCTCTCCAATGTCAGTATATTCTTTCTAAAATAAGGAGCCCAGAACTGTGCACAAGACTCCAAGTGTGGACTAACGAGTGCCTTATAGAGCATCAACATCACACCCCTGCTCTAATATTCTATACATCTAGAAATGAATGCAAAAATTGCATTTGCCTTCTTCACCACTGACTGAACCTGGAGGTTAACCTTTTGGGTATCCTGCACAACGCATCGCAAGTCTCTTTGCATCTCTGCATTTTGAATCATCACCCCATCTAAATAATAGTCTGCCCATTTATTTATTCTACCAAAGCGCATGACTATACACTTTGCAACATTGTATTTCATTTGCCACTTCTTTGTCCATTCCCCTAAACTATCTAAGTCTCTCTGTGGGCTCTCTGTTTCCTCAACACTACACACTTCTCCACCTATCTTTGTAGCATTGGCAAATGTACCCACAAATACATTAATCCCACAGTCCAAGTCATTGACATACCTCATAAAAAGCAGCGGTCCCAACATCGACCCCTGTGAACTCCACTGGTAACTGGCAGCCAGCCAGAAAACGATCCCTTTGTTCCCACTCTCTGTTTTATGCTGATAAGCCGGTGCTCCACCCATTGCCAACTAGAATCAGGGACCAGTATTTCATGATTTGAGCAAAAGATCAGAGGATTCTTTTCTGAATCTTAATGCACCCTCAGACATTGGAATTGATTAACTGACAGGTTTTTTTGGATCATATCCTTGTATGCTTTTAAGGGAAAGAGAGGGGGATAGTTTATAAGGAGGGGGTGAAATGTTTCTGTGGGCAGACAGGAACATGGAGTTTAATATTGAAACAGGACAGCCGTGACCTTATTAAATGACAGAGCGGGTGGGAGTTGCTGAGTGGGGACTCCTGCTCCTCATTTGGATGTGGGTGTGAGCCTGTGGTGTGCTGACCAGGACTGTACACAGAGCTCCAGCCGTGACCCCACTTGTGTCTATACAATTCCACCAGAGCTCCCTCCCCTGCCATTCTGTACCTTCAGCCAACAAAAGCAAGCCTCTCATCCACCTTTTAAACCCATCGAATGCTCCGTCCTTCTAACCTGAGGAATCATTCCACATGCTCTCCCTCTGACCCTCTATTCTTCTCCAGATTCCACAATGTACCGTCTGTCTCCTGGCCTTGTTTGGGCTCCCCACCTGCATCACCTCACCTCTCAGATTAAATTCCACCTGCCTACCTGTCCAGTCCACTGATACCTTCCTGTAGTCCTCAGCTTTCCCCCGCACTCTCACCCACATGGCCAACTACACTGGACAACAAATATTTTGCCTCCTGATTACTTTTAGGTATGTATATCTTATGGATTTGGACTGCTGATACTGAAAATCACTATGCAATGTCCCTATCACACACCATCTCTTTGAAATTTCCTATATTTTTATATTTCAATTCATAATCCAAGTCAGATTATTTGACGCCAAGGTTAAGGGAGGCATTTGTGCTGGTCCACAAATCAAGCAGGCCAGCAATGACAGGCAATTCAAAGAACTTCCATTGGGACCAGAGAAAATCGCATGGAAGGCATTCAAAGAAGTTGTTGAAAATGTTCCATATTTTCCCAGGGACCAGGGAAATATTGACCAGCTGTGTTTCACTGTAACTGTTGTACTGGAAATCTGTGTCTGGATCCTGGGCTCAGTGTGGGACTGAATGTCTCTGCTGTCTGAGACTGTGGAACGAATGAGCTGTCAGTATCTCTGTGCTCAGTAACACACCTTGTGTGTGAGAGATGGAGCCACTGTTCTGTTCATTGAGACTTGGCAAGAGGGAACATTGGCGTACATTGAAGTCTTTCCTGCAGGTAGGAGAAGGAAAGTGAAAGAGGTAAAAGGCAGACACTGTGTGAAGCGACTGGTTCAGCCAGTGCCAGTGTGTGAGGCCACTCACAGGCTGCAGCTCTCAGCTTCTTCTGAGCAGCAGATGGAGGAGGCTCCAAACCAAGGAAGAGACAGACAAACCCCACCACTTCCCGGTACAGATCCGGGAGTGGAACAGAGGGATGGACACAACATTCATTTCCCATGGGATTCACCACTCAGAATACTCACTGTCCAGCAACAACAGACATTGGGAAATGTGCAAATGGGAAACTGTCTTCCCATGGTCAGGGGAGAGGAAGCTGCAATTATAGTCACCAGCAACTTCTTCCCACTCCGCCACACTCGCCGTGGCTCAGCCCCAGCGCAGGAATTAATTCTCACTCCACATTCAAGCTACAAGACCTAGGCATCTGCAACTGGATCCATGACTTCCTAACCGGAATACCACAATCTGTGCGGATTGGGATAACATTTCCACCTCACTGACAATTAACACTGACACTCCACAGGGCTGTGTCTTTATCTCACAGCTCTACCGTCTCTACACCCACAACTGTGTGGCTAGGCATAGCTCAAACAACATTTATAAATTTGCTGATGATACAACCGCTGTTTGCAGAATTTCAGATGGTGACAATAAATCATAAATTAGGGTGAACTACCAGTTAGTGGAGTGTTGCTGCAGCAACAATCTTGCACTCAACGTCAACAAGATCAAAACGCTGATTGTCAACTTCAGGAAAGGTGAGATGAAGGAATACAAACCAATCCTCATCAAGGGATCAGAAGTGGAGAGAGTGGACAATTGCAAGTTCCTGGATGTCAGCATCTCTGAGTATCTAACCCGGATGCAACATATGATGCAGTTATGAAGAAGGCAAGACAGCAACTATATTTCATTAGGAGTTGGAGGAGATTTGGTTTGTCAACTAAAACACTAAATAAACTTTTACAAACGTCCAGTGGAGATCATTCTGACTGGCTGCATCTCCATCTGGTGTGGGGGGGCGGCTTCTGAACGAGATCGAAATAAATAGCAAAAACTTGTAAAACTGGTCAACTCTACCGTGGGTCCAGGCTCGGTAGTACACAACATCTTCAAGGAGCGGTGCCTCAGGAAGGCACCGATCATCATTGAGGATCGCCACCACCCAGGACATGCTCTTTTCACACTGTTACCATCGGGAAGGAGGGAGAGAATGCTGAAGGCACACACTCGGTGATTCAGGAACAGATCTTCCCCTCTGACACCCAAATTCTGAATTCTCAATGGGCATTGAACCCAAGAACTACCTAACTACTTTTTTTCTTTTAATTTATGTTTTAATTCATGTTTAACTAGATACTTTAACTTAAATATTGAATACTTAATGTAACTCAGTTTTTTCTCTATATTTATTTATCGTGGATATCATTGTACTGCTGCTGTAAAGTTAACAAATGTCACGACATATGCCGGTGATATTCAATCTGATTCTGATTAAGTTACTAATTGAGTCTGCCTCTTCCTCTCCAGCAACAACCTCCATTGCCCTCGCTCCAGAATCGATACCATTCCCTCAGCAACACACAATTCTGGAGGAACTCAGAAATCCAGGCAGCATTTATGTAAAAGAGTACATCTTTGGTATCTTAGGCCAAGATCCTATGTTTATGAGTAAAAATAAAACACATATACCGATTTAGAATAGTCCAAACACCATTCTCCCATTGTTGATAATGCTGTTTGTCCAAGACCTTCCCACATAGGAACTATTACAACCCTTTTTCCACAAAGCCCCATCATCAGCATAGAAAGCCAAACTGAACTCAGGCCCAAGATCATTAAAAAGTATACTTAACTATCAGATTAAACAATATTAAACAGATAACACTACCCTGGGAAGGGAGGTACGTTTTCTTCCGCAAACTCTGATGACCCCCCTCACTGAAAATAACCCCCCAAAACAAAAAAAAATGATACCCATGTGCAAAACCAACATGAACACCAAGCTTAATGAGTTTAGTAACAAGCCTCTCCCTCCATCGCATATCATAAAACTATTTTAATGTTCAAAAGCACTGCAACTACTGATTCTTTCAGTGTAAAAGGATTCCCAGATATCATTCCCAGTAGTACAAGGGAGTCATAGATCTCCCTTTGCAAAACCCACATTGGTAGTGACAAAGTAATTCTCTCTTATCCAAGACAATCATCAGCCTAATTACTATCATTTTCACCATTATTTTACACAGTGAGGAAGTGAGACAACAGGCCTGTAGAAACCGGACAGCATCGGATCCTTTCCAGGTTTTCAACAGGCTTTACCACAGACCTTTTCCAGTCTCCTGGGAGCATTCTTTGCTTCCAGACCTTCTTATAAAACTCAAGCAACTTCTTTTAGACTGCCTCAGGCAGATACTGGAGTACAGTATATGATAGCTTCCCATATCCTGCCCTGGGCTGTAGTTCTTGCCCCATTGATGGCAAATTTCAATTCAGCCAACGTAAAGTCATCATCCAAGGCAATCTCAAATGCCTCTTGTTTCTCACAAATCTCCCCACTGTCCACCAAGAGACTCTCTCTTCTCTTAAAACACTCATCCCCTATATTGTCTAGACTATGTGTGTTTGCAAACGTGTTTCTCAAACACTTTGCCTTTTCATTGTCCTCTGCATCAAATTTCCATTCTCCACTAATACTGGAATCCAGTTATAACCTCTGATGCCATTCATCTTCCTCAGCATTCTCCACACCACCATCAGAGGATCATGGGATGGGAGGCCTCGGGAGAAAGAAAGGGGGAGGGGGAATCCCAGAGGATAGGCAAGGAGTATAGTGAGAGGGACAGAGGGAGAAAAAGGGAGAGAGAAAGATATATATAATAATAATAATCAATAAATAACAGCTGGTGTGGTCCCATGATGTCTTATATCCCTTTTGCCAATCAACTATCCAGCTCTTGGCTCCATCCCTCCCCCTCCTGTTTTCTCCTATAATTTTGGGTCTCCCCCTCCCCTTCCCACTTTCAAATCTCTTACTATCTCTTCTTTCAGTTAGTCCTGACGAACGGTCTCGGCCCAAAACATCGACTGTACCTCTTCCTATAGATGCTGCCTGGCCTTCTGCATTCACCGGCAATTTATTATGTGGGTTGTATAACTCTGGTCTGTTGGGGATGGCGACAATAATTTACCGGAATAAGACCTGCAGCAGAGTGAGGAATGATCCGACAGAAAGCAGCTCGGGGACTGGTCAAGTCGCATGGAACTATAGAAGATGCCTCACTACTCAGATGCTTTGTTACGTCATTGAGCGATGGTGGTATAGTGGTGAGCATAGCTGCCTTCCAAGCAGTTGACCCGGGTTCAATTCCCGGCCATCGCAGGGTGTACGGTTTTAGACTACATAACATATAAACCTCTGACATAGACACGATCTACGCAGAACTCCATTGACCTAGTAATCGACACGCTAATTCAGGCTGAGAGTGTAAATTGATTCATTAATTATCATTAATTACTTAATTAATTAATTAATTATTCATTAATTACCCCCTCCCCTTTCTAGATCTTTCTGTCTCTGTCTCTGGAGACAGCTTATCCACTGATGTCTAATATAAGCCTACTGACTCTCACAGCTATCTGGACTATTCCTCTTCTCACCGTCTCTCGCAAAAACGCCATCCCCTTCTCGCAATTCCTCCGTCTCCACCGTATCTGCTCTCAGGATGAGGCTTTTCATTCTAGGATGAGGGAGATGTCCTCCTTTTTTAAAGAAAGAGGCTTCCTTTCCTCCACTATCAACTCTGCTCTTAAACGCATCTCCCCCATTTCACGTACATCTGCTCTCACTCCATCCTCCCGCCACCCCACTAGGAATAGGGTTCCCCTGGTCCTCACCTACCACCCCACCAGCCTCCGGGTCCAACATATTATTCTCCGTAACTTCCGCCACCTCCAACGGGATCCCACCACTAAGCACATCTTTCCCTCCCCCCCTCTCTCTGCTTTCCACAGGGATCGCTCCCTACGTGACTCCCTTGTACATTCCACCCCCCCATCCCTCCCCACTGATCTCCCCCCTGGCACTTATCCGTGTAAGCGGAACGAGTGCTACACACGCCCTTACACTTCCTCCCTTACCACTATTCAGGGCCCCAAACAGTCCTTCCAGGTGAGGCGACACTTCACCTGTGAGTCGGCTGGGGTGATATACTGCGTCCGGTGCTCCCGATATGGCCTTTTATATATTAGTGGGACCCGATGCAGACTGGGAGGCGCTTTGCTGAACACCTACACTCTGTCCGCCAGAGAAAGCAGGATCTCCCAGTGGCCACACATTTTAATTCCATATCCCATTCCCATTCTGACATGTCTATCCATGGCCTCCTCTACTGTAAAGATGAAGCCACACTCAGGTTGGAGGAACAACACCTTATATTCCGTCTGGGTAGCCTCCAACCTGATGGCATGAACATCGACTTCTCTAACTTCCGCTAATGCCCCACCTCCCCCTCGTAGCCCATCTGTTACTTATTTTTTATACCCACATTCTTTCTCTCACTCTCCTTTTTCTCCCTTTGCCCCTCTGAATATACCCCTTGCCCATCCTCTGGGTTCCCCACCCCGCTTGTCTTTCTTCCCGGACCTCCTGTCCCATGATCCTCTCGTATCCCTTTTGCCAATCACCTGTCCAGCTCTTGGCTCCATCCCTCCCCCTCCTGTCTTCTCCTATCATTTTGGATCTCCCCCTCCCCCTCCCACTTTCAAATCTCTTACTCACTCTTCCTTCAGTTAGTCCTGACGAAGGGTCTCAGCCTGAAACGTTGATTGTGCCTCTTCCTAGAGATGCTGCCTGGCCTGCTCTGTTCACCAGCAACTTTGATGTGTGTTTCATTAATTATCATTCACTGGTTGTGAATCAGAGTTGGAATTCACATCCGTCAAGAGTTTCTCGTTAAATCATGTTCTGACTCTATTCCAGATTCTACAAGAATGGACACTTCACAGGAAGGATTGGCAGGATTTGTAAAGTGTTGCCTGATTAAAGTGTTTGAGCTTGTTTGCCTTCATTGGAATATCAGAGACTGAGAGGAAACTTGACCAAATTATCAGAATCAGAATCCTTTATTATCGTCAAGGATGTGGACACATACAAGGAATTTGATGTCGGTTTCCCTGAGCTCTTGCTGCACAGAATCAAAAAGCAAACAAAACAATAGTGCAAATAACCGTGAACTGTATACAATGAGGTGCTGAATACCAGTGTATGTACAGGTGGACTTGGTTTATAATAGACTAAAATTCAAGTGTTCATAAGACTGATGGCATATGGAAAGAAACTGTTCTTGTACCTACGTGTCCTGGCATACAGTGATCTAAAGCGCCTACCAGAAGGAAGGAGTTGGAACAGGTGATGTCCAGGGTGTGGTGGGTCTACAGTGATGCTGCTTGCTCGCTTCCTGACTCTATGAGAAACATAGATTGGGCAGATAGTCAGAATTGGATTCCCAGGGTAGGGATTTGAAATTCCAGCGGGAATGAATTTAAGGTAGGAGAGAGTTTAAAGATGTGCGGGTCACGTTTTTAGACAGCGTGGGGTGGGTGCTTGGACGGGGCTGCCAGGTTCAGAGACGGAAGGGTGTACGATATGTTTAGTGTGGAGTGACATTGATCGAGGCACAAAGAGAAAATCTACAGATGATGGAAATCCAAGCAACACAGAAAATGTTAGAGGAACTCAGCAGGCCAGGCAGCATCTGTGGGAAAAAATACGGTCGATGTTTCGGGCCGAGTCCCTTCATCCGGACTGGAGCAAAAACCGATGAGGAATCAGAGTTAGACGGTGAGGGGAGGAAGAAGCACGAGGTGATATTTGAAACCGGTGGGGGTGGGGAGGTGGCTGGTAAATTAAAGACCTGAAACTTTGATTGGTGAAAGAGATACTGGGCTGGAGAACAGGGAAGGAGAGGAGGCCATGAAAGAAAGAGAAGGGGGCGGAACACCAGAGGGAGGTGATGGGCAGGTAACAGATAAGGTCAGAGAGGGAAAAGAGAATGGGGCTTCATGAAGGAGGGGACATTACTGGAAGTTTGAGAAATCGATGTTCATGCCATCAGGTTGGAAGCTACCCAGGCGGAATATAATGTTTTGGTCTTCCACCCTGAGCGTGGCTTCATCGGAACAATACTGGAGGCCATGGGCTGCCATGTCGGAATTGGAACGGGAAGTGGAATTAAAATGGGTGGCCACTGGGAGATCTCGCTTGTTCTGGTGGAGGGAGTGTAGGTGCTCGGCGATGTGGTCTCCCAATCTGTGTCGGGTCTCACCGATATACAGGAGGCTGCACCGGGAGCACTGGATGCAGTCGATGACCCTAAAGGACTCACAGCTGAAGAGTCGCCTTACCTGGAAGGATTGCTTGGGGCCCTGAATAGTACTGAGGGCGGAGGTGTAGGGACAGGTGTAACACTTGTTTCACTTGCAAGGATAAGTGCCAGGACAGATATCAGTGGGAGGGACGGACACACATGGGAGTTTGGTGGTGGGATCCCGCCGGAGGTGGTGGAAATTACAGAGAATTGTGTGCTGGAGGCGGAGGCTGGGGCGAGGGAGGTAGGTGAGGACAAGACAAACCCTCTGCCCAGGGGAGGGAGCGAGGATGCGGTGGGGGCAGACGTGAGCAAAATGGAAGAGATTCTATTGAGAGCAGCTTTCATGGTGGAGGAAGGGAAGCCCCTTTCTTTGAAAAAAGACGATATCCCCTTTGTTCTTGAATGAAACGCTGTATCCTGAGGTCAGATGCGGCAGAGACGGAGGAATTGAGAGAAGGGGCTGGCATTTTTACATGTAACTGGGTGGGAAGCGGTATAGTCCAGGTAGCTGTGAGGGTCTGTGTGGTTATCATAGACATCAGTGGACAAGCTGTCTTCAGAGATAGAGACAGAGAGATGGAGAAAACGGAGGGAGCTGTCGGATATGGGACAGGTAAACTTTTGGGCAAGGTGGAAGTTGCAGGCAAAGCTGATGAAGTGGATGAGTTCCACATGGGTGCAGAAAGAGGTAGCAATACCGTCATTTACATAGTGTAGGGAAAGTTAGGGAGCGACACCAGTGTAGGCTTGGAACATAGACTGTTCCACGGAGCCGACACACAGGCAGGCACAGCTGGGACCCATGCCGGTGTCCATGGCTCACCTTGTGTTTAAGGGAAGTGGGAGGACAAGTTCGGCCAGATGGAGGTGAATGGTGGTGGAGGGGAGCTGGTTGGGTCTGGTTTCCCGGTGGAAGCGCAGAGATTTGAGACCTTCCTGGTGCGGGGGTGGGTGGTTTGCTGGACGTTTATAGGGATTGGACGTCCACAGTGAAAATAAAATGACGGGGAGCCTATGTTGGATGAAAACAATTAGACCCCAACTGAATGAACCAAAATTTAATCAAGCCCACGACATTAGACCCGGCAAGTCCGTTAATTCCAAAGATGTCGCTCGAGGAAACATGCACTTATGGTCAAAGAGAATGGTGAAGGAGTATGTAACTTACACACTCCTGACAAAAATATACCATGCGCCTTGGGTACTGTACTCTCTCTTTTCCCTTCTTCTATCCGGCTGAAGGTACAAGACAGCACGTAGTACAGGCTCGTGGATAGCTTCAACTCCGCCGTTATGTCTATTGGATGGTGCCCGAGACGATAAGATGGAGCCTTGACCTCACAATCTACCAGTTATGATGTGGCACCTGATTGTTTACCCGCACTGTGCTGTCTCTGTCGCAGTTACATTTCATTCTGCATTCTGTTATTGCTTAACATTGTTCTTTCTCAATACGTTGTGTAATGATTTGATCTCTAGAAATAGTGTGAAAGAGAAGCTTTTAAAAACATTTTAATTCCCACTGAAGTTAACGCTGCAGTCGCAGGATCTCCGCACAGCACAGCGTTACCCAGCTGGCAATATAACACTCTGCAAAAACTGCCGGGTCACCAGCGTCCCTGGGTGGGCTCGAACCACCAACCTTTCGGTTAACAGCCGAACGCGCTCACCGATTGCGCCACAGAGACAGACTGGGAAATGGAGACTATGAATGGTGTATTCCGGGGTTGGAAGATGGTGACTGACAATTGATGCTGTGAACCGGCTTTTCACATATCACAATCACAACATTGGAATTAAACTTGAACTTCCACCAACGGCAGCTGACACCGCGGCTTACCCGGAATTCCAAAGGCTGAAATAAAAGGATACTAAACGTCTTCTATCGTCAGATGACTGGATACACCATTTCAGTGAGAGTCTGTGATTTCTCTTGTTCCTGAATTCACAGCTCCGTTAGACACTCTGAGCTGATGCATTAACAACGACCTCGATTCAAACAGAGCATCAATCTCCAGCGAGACGGTCAAACACTTCACTAATTTTCTTAGTGACGGCACGTGAACAAACACTTCAATTAAACGCCATTGTCTCTGATGCAAACATTGGACGATTGAAAACCAATACATCACAATTCTCGGGCATTACTTCAGCAGAGTCTTTGGTGGCGATGAGGCCGGTAGATTTAATGTTAAACGCCAGATTTGTCACGGAAGAGCTACTTTTACAGATTTCATTGTTTATTGTTTGATAATTATTGCACTACAAATGGAGACCAGCGACACTGAACGACCCATATCTCGTGTCCCTGCAGTTTCCGATGTTGAACTGTCCTTCAGTCCTGTAACTCCCTCCGACCAGCACACACAAAAGTCTGGAAACACAGATACGAAGAAAAATGTAAGAGAGAAAACAAGGTCGGGATAGAAACCGTCAAATAACGACGTTCTTGATGTACAAGCACGAAAAATGTGCAGATGCTGCAAATATAAGGCAATACCCAGACAGTCCGCTGAGTTCTTCCAGCATTTTGTCTGTGATATTGCTGATATAACAGATTTTATGAGCATCTCAAATCTGACAAAGGTCAAAGGAAGTTGTCTTGAGCCGGAGGGCGGTGAGTCTGTGGAATTCTTTGCTGTCGACGGCGATGGAGCCCGAGTCACTCGGTATGTTTAACGCGGAGGGTGGTAGTTACTTGCTCAGTAAGGAAGTCAAAGACTGGGGAGAGAAGGCGTGAGAATGGAGTTGATGAGGATAATAACTCAGCCAAGATGGAATGGGGCAGACTGACTCTGCAGCGCCTGGGTTCAAGTGTACAGAGTTGTTCGCACTTCTGTTGTTTATGTTTTCTCAACGTGGTATTTATTGTTCTGTGCTTAGCAGTCTGCATTTCACAGGTGGTGTAGAAAACTGCAAAAAATACAGCTTGATACAATCATTTGCAGGTTGACTGTGTGGTTAAGAGTGCATACGATGTATTTACCTTCACCAACCGTGAGATTGAGTTCAGGAGCCGACAGGTAATGTTACAGCTATATAGGACCCTGATCAGACCCCACTTGGAGTACTGTGCTCAGTTCTGGTCACCTCAATCCAGGAAGGATTGGAAACCATAGAAAGGATGCAGAGGAGATTTACAGGGATGTTGCCTGGATTGCGGAGCGTGCCTTATGAGAGTAGGTTGAGAGAACTCGGCCTTTTGTCCTCGGAGCGACGGGGGATAAGAGGTGACCTGATGGAGTTGTATAAGATGATGTGAGGCATTGATCCTGTGGATAGTCAGAGGCTTTTCCCCAGCGCTGAAAAGGCTCACAGGAGAGGGCACAGTTTTAAGGTGCTTGGAAGTAGGTACAGATGGGAAGTCAGGAGTAAGTTTTTTTTTACGCAGAGTGGTGAGTGCGTGGAACTGGCTGCCGGCGACGGTGGTGGAGGCGGATGCAATAGGGTATTTTAATAGACTCTCGGATAGGTACATGGAGCTTAGAAAAATAAAAGGCCTCTACTCGTTGGAATTTAGAAGAATGAGGGAGGATCTCATTGAAACCTATCGAATATTGAAAAACCTATAAAGAGTGGATGTGGAGAGTATGTCAGCCCAGCTTCTATGACCCTGACGTTGATGTTGAGCCGAATCGCCCTGGAACATAATGATGAATTCCTTTGAAAAATGTCCTCCTGTCTCCCAGGCTGAGTGTCGCGGCTGTCATGGTCGAGGGATTAGGGCGGTAGACCAGAAATTCATTAAAGTTTCAGCGAGCTTGTTCCACTGCGGAGGGAATAACCCGTGTTCACGTAATTTCAAATTATTTTATTCTGTCTCCCAAAGAGTTAATTTTGTCGCCGTCTCCTGATAAAACTATAGAATAAAGAAAAGAAAACTATGTATTTTATTGCGCTGTAAAGCTCTTGTTATGAATTCAGGGCGTTCATTGGAAAAACCATGGATTGAGTGACTCTGGTCACTCTAAACATGCGGATGATCATCTGCCGCCAGCATGGACTGACCTGCTTTCCTGTTTAGCCGTACATCTTCAGAATTGGTCCCGACTCCTGATCTTGTGGCTCAGTGAGTTTGCAAAGGAATG
This sequence comes from Mobula birostris, assembly GCF_030028105.1. Taxonomy (NCBI): domain Eukaryota; kingdom Metazoa; phylum Chordata; class Chondrichthyes; order Myliobatiformes; family Myliobatidae; genus Mobula; species Mobula birostris. Next base: position 34,661,298 of record NC_092397.1, read on the forward strand.
GGATTATACCAGAGAGTATCGGCTCTCCTGACCGGACAAACTTTAATGCGCTCTGCCCCATCCCCTCGGTCGCTAAAGATATCTTTCCTCATGCAGGCAGGATAGCGGGGTTGTTTGGGTCTACCTTCCTCAGGCGGCGATAGAGACCACAGGAGGAATGAGTCTATTTCGCGTCAATTCAGTGCAGCTCAGCCGGTGTCCATTGATATTTATGCCGAAGGACAGCCCGGAGGCAAAGAGAGAGAACCCGGAAGAGATACGGTGGAAGATGAACAGAATGTATGACAGCAGGGCCACTGAAACCGGGTTCAGTAAATAATGTGAAACACATTGATTGCTGACATGTCGGGAACGAGGTCTCCGAATGGGTCGGAGCACCGACAGCACAGAGATAATATCAGGATGAGGCAGGAGATAGCAAATACGAGATGAAAAGCAGAGAGAAAGGTGCGAAATAAATCAACAAAGAACAGTTAGTAAAGGAAATATTTATAAAGGAGGCCCTCCATTGAAGCTTAGAAAACCAGAGGGCAATGGGCAACCCTAGGTAATTTGTAGGTTAAGGACATGTTCGGCACAGCTTTGTGGGCCGAAGGGCCTGTATTGTGCTGTAGGTTTTCTGTGTTTCTATGAAATGATGTGACGTCAGCAAAGAATCGACAAATGAAAATGAAGAGAAGAATGAGCAACGTCCACGACGGAGCAGCGCGTCACCACGTTCAGACAACAGCAGAGAGGCGCAGCGGCAGCGTGCTGGGCCCATGGGCGTCCATTCGGCCGATGGATTGACGATTGTTTCCATGGAGAGCTCTGGAGGTGACGGAGGTCATATCAAATTAACCCGGGCCTATCAATATAGTAGAAAACTCTCCTGACGTGTGTGAACTTAGAGAGCATCTCAGGGAGAACTTCATGCGGATGGTGTTTGGAAACTGGAACCCATGACTGAGTGGCTGGTGAGGCAGGTGCCCCTCACAACATTAGAGAATTGTCTGGGCGACCACCTGAATCATCAAGACACTGAAGTCAACAGCTAGTAAGCGAGCCCTTTTCTGGTGTGATCGGTAGTTGATTGTCAGCACGGACATTGTGAGCCGAAAGGTCTGTTTTAGGGTCGCATGATTCTGTGAATCTATATTACATTTGTGAATCACAGTAAAGGGTTTTATTTACTCTGGTAATGGGGGAGGGGGATGAGAGAGATCCCATTGTGTATAAATAGACAGAGTGGGTGGTGAGCAGACTGACCGCACTCAGCGTGAACACATCATCCGACATGTTTTGATGTGTCCTAGTTGGCTGTGGGAATCTGAGTTAGAGTGCGAGCAGGAAGCTGCACGGATCGGTTCACCGGGGAAAATGTGAGGGACAGCACTTCAGTCCTTGATCCACTGGCCAGCCCAGGGTGAATAATAATTTTACACTCACCCGTCGATTTAAATAATTTCGGGAATTCGTACGCGAGTTGTCAGGGTTGGACCACTCGGACGCTAGAAGTGTATGACTGTGGTTCGAGCTGTTTTCTGAATGTGGTCACTGTGATTCCTCACTCTGGTGCAGTTCCTGTTATGTCCGGTTGAGGTCGCCATCCTCCGACAGACCTGAGATACACAACACCCAGTGTTTCAATGAAGTGGGAATGATCGCTTCAGAATTCGATTAGCTACATATCGTTTCCCGCCTGTCGCACTAAAAAAAAGCAGAAATATAAATATATAACTGTGATTAAAAATGTTGATTCCAACAACACGGATTTGGGCTCGAATGAGAGCACTTCCCTTCGCTAATCCTTGAACACAACAGGTGACGGATCGCTGGAGCAAACTGAGACACTGCTGTGGGAGGGACACGAGTGAAAGGCTCCAGTATTACAGCTGAGAAACATCAAGGTAATTCTGTTCACCCTCCTGTCCTCTTAAATGTGCATGACATGAGCTGTTAACAGCAATTGCTCGTTAGTATAGTGGTTAATATCCCCGCCTGTCACGCGGGAGACGGGGTTCAATTCCCCGACGGGGAGAGATGAATTTTACTACATTATTCAACGGGAATATTGAATTCAAAAGAGAAATAAAAGCAGACAAAGAATTGTGTTTACGTTAATTTGGGCATTGGGAAGGATGGAATTGCTCGGGCTGCTGCTGTGAGCCTTCCGAGAAGAAAGTGATGTTACTGTCAACCTCTTTCCTCAAGTATCCCCTGAGAATCTATATCTCAGCACCGTTCTTTGTTACTTGTTCGTTGTTACACAGAGTCCATCATTCCGGGCATATTAATCAGGGGCTTCTGTTGTCAACTTTCAATTCCCGCATGGTCCCACCACAGTAGTAAGGTAACTAACTAATATCAGACCAGACGAAGGGTGCCGGTCGGAAACGTCGACTGTTTACTCTTTTCCATCGATTTACTTGGTCTGCTAAGTTCCTTCAGCATCTTGTGTGTGTTGCTTGGATTTCCAGCATCTGCAGATTTCTCTTCTTTGTGACCAATATTAAGTGTCACCCTGGAACACATCGATTGCATCCTCATCTTGTTTTGGTGTGCAAAATGGCTCCAGTCCCCTGCTGTGCAAAGGGAAACTCTGCTCTTCAAAGACCTTTCTTCCCTGGGTTGACTGCACACTATCTGTGAACTATCCTTGCCAAGGCGCTACATTAACTTGACTTGCTGTAACATCCACAGTCCCCACTTCCCTTTGCGTCCTGTAAAGGACCACATGAATTGTGGATGCAGCTGAATTGCACAGAAAAGTCGAGACTCCCCAGTGATCCTGTCATCGTCTGTCTGCAGAATAGGATTGCTGAACGATAGGAGGCAGCTGTCCTTCGGGTCCTCTCACCACAGAGTGCTCTCAGTAAGAAACTTAAACAAGTTTCAACACCAGCAGGAATATAAACCCCCTTGCCCACTGTACACTGGAGTTGCACAAACTTCCTGGCAGGGAATGAGGCTAATCAGAAGGGTTCCAAAGGTGATGATAGAGTCGTATGTAACTCCTGCCCAAACTTCTTCACTTTAACAGCTTCTAACGGGATCTGCACGGATAAAATCGACGATGTTTTGCATTATTTCAGTCCAATAATTACACAAGTTCCTCCCCTCTCGGCCAACAGGAAGTTTAATGCTGTTCAGATTTGAAAGGCCATGATGCAGCTTGCTGCCACTTTGTTAGAAATGTCTTTGATGACCAGACTTGTATCATGTAGCACTACAGCAGTGTTGTTAGCCGATCACTGCAACACTGGGGTCATACTGATGTTCTCACGATCCCGTCTGGTAGGTCCCCAGACCAGGAACACTACAATCCAATTACACTCATCAGTCTCCTTCGTGCTTCAATGCTGGCAGGCGTTAATATTTTCTGCTACAGACTCCAAATATCAATAAATATTTGACAGCTTTTGTTCAGGCCAAAGGCTCAATTTAAAGGCAAAGGGGATACCCTTGGCAAACAGCAGTAGGCCTGCCATCCTATACTGTAAGTGCCATTAACAGAGGTTATAGGATCACTGGTGACATGGACATTGCACGTACTGTTACCTAAATCTGTTCTCATTACCTGGTAGGTACAGTAACAGACTTCACCCTCATCCTCATGAGGCAGCTTCAGAGCTGAGGATTTATGCAGTCCATGATGAGAAGTTTATTGCCATCGTTCAAAGCAGTTTCATTGGCAAGTGTGATTTCTCTGGGCAGTGCGGTCCAGTGCTCCCTTCACAGCTCTAATCTTCTCATCACAGTGGTAAACAGAATCAAACTCAGTACAATTGAGGGGTAGAGATTGCACTGTTAACCCACCTTCCGAATGGTCTGGGCCCCCTACAGTACACTCAACAACTCCACCGTTTAGTCCCAACGTGCATTCATAACCAAGGGTCATGTTGTTTGAGTGGAACAGGAGCTGTGCTGCCTCGCCTGTGACATGAGGTGCACAAACCACATACCCACTAACATTTCTCCCAGTATCGGATCAGGAGAAGAAACTGTCAATGCCAAACCCTGACATGCGGGCTTACATCAGGTGCTATTTTACAACGGACAGAATTACAATTGTACAGATTCTACAGTAGAGATTGGGAAAGGATAATTTAAAGTAAGCTTCATAGTCTGTGGTGGTGATGGCGATAGAGGCTGAAACTGACTGTTATCAAAGTTGCCTTGGCGCTGAGGGTATCTTTGAGTTCGGTGGCCAGGCTGTCTCCATCTTTTACCCCTACTGTGTCCACCGCCAACATCCCCATGTTTGTTAAAGTGAATCAAAGAAAAGCAAAACACATACAGTTAGAATAGCTTTTTCTAAACAATGCTATACGCTTTTCAAAACAAAAAATAATACCAGTCACAAGTGGGTGACAAGTCAAAAGCATGTAAAGCAGGTAATGTTGAAAGTAAGAGTGAAACTGTAAACAGAAGTTAATCTCGCAATGATCAAAAACAATGGGGTTACTGTCATTCTTATTAAATATAAAACAGAATACAAATTAAAATAACGTTCAAATTAATAAATAATTAAACAAATTAATCAAAAATTAATTAATAAAATAACGGGCAACTGTCACAATATTTTTATACAACCGTGAACATTAATGAGACAATGGTAGAGCAGCCCAGGGAGTCTCCTCTATTTTAAAAGCCTGAGCGTTGAAGGGTAATGACTATTCCTGAACCTGGTACTATCGGATGTGAGGGCTCGCATAACTTCTTGATGGCAGCATCGAGAAACGAACATCGCCTGGATGATGGGGTCCTTGATGACGATGCTGCTTTCCTTCGGCAATGCTCCGTACAGATGTGCTCATAGTGGGGAGGGCTTTACCTATGCTGGAGTGGCTGCATCCACAACTTTTTACGGTTCACTTCACTCAATGGTATTGATGTTTCCACGCAGATCATGATGCAACAAATCGGGATATTCTCCTCTGTACATCTACACAAGTTTGTCAATGTTCGAAACAACATTTACACAAACTTGCATAGTATTGGCTGTAAGTGCTGGTCAACCGTTCCAGGGTGCGAACAAACTCTGTTCCTCTAAACCTCTACACTAAGAATTGTGTCAACATTGTGGAAATTACAATCACACACTATCTGTTGCTTTTACAACTTGCTACAACCTTCCTACTTTTCTGTTCCTTTTTCTCCTGCTGGAACTTCAAAAACCTTTGTAAAGTGCAGCACACAATATCTCCAGGTTTCTCTTCATCAACTCTCTCTTCCATCCTGAAAGAATCCCAGTTGGAGGGAGGTGATTGACAGTGGCCATGTACTGCTCTCCACTATCAGGGCTGTACAAGTCTCAGTGCTTGAAGCGCTGGGGTTGGACTACTCTTCAAGGGTGGAGCACAATGTAAGGTGGGTTCAGGTCTGCGTGCACTCACACAGCGCTGAGAGTTTTATAGGTCTAAGTCCTCGTAGCAAACGTCTATATATCGCAAATTACTTTACCCTGTGTGTTTCCAGTGTTGCAAGTGTCTGGTGTACAGTGTGCGGAGTTTGGTCTGTATTCAGCCGTGTCTTCACTGTGTCATGTCTGTCTTTATCTGTACAGCAAATGGATGCTACTGGAAAACTGTGTCCCCACAGAGTTGTGTTGGGGTTGTTGGGGTTGCTGGGGTCTGTGTCCCTGTCATATGGTGCAGAACAAAGTGGGGTTTATTATCGTTAAATTTAAGGTCCTTGCAGGAATGTTACAGTTCTCTGATTACACAGTGCAAAGCCAGTTAAGTGTCTATGTATAATAACAACCTCCGTCATTTCAGTACTGGTCAGTCACTGTGGAAGTCTTTGTATCAACTATTATCAAGACCTGTCTCTTAATGACATGCTGCCAACAGTTGTAGAGGTCTGTGCGGTGCGGGCTGTTGTAAAGATCTATCTTCTTACAGTGCGATGCCTCGTGTTGTAAAGGCTTTTGCCCTTACAGTAAGATGCTGATGGTGTTTATAGCTCAGACGTAGAGTGCTGTGCTTTTGTCATCGGTGGAACGTTTTGATAAATCTTTGTACTTGTATCAGAGTCCGGTGCTGGTCTGTGCCTTTACTGACCTGCACTGTGCTCCGGCAGCTCACTGTGCTTGGAGCGTAGTGGCAGAGTATTTACAGAAGTGTGTCCTTATTACTCGAACTGACCATATACACTTGGGTAGATTAGAAGTCTCCTGGAGACCACACTGAGTTTTTCAGACCATCAGTGGGCAGAAGATCACTGTGGAATGGGGTAGACCAGTAAACCAATCAATTATATACAAGCTTCTGGTACCACCTTCCTACCGTCCCGCTCCCAGTCTCTTCCCACGGCTCGGCATGCTATTTCCCCGAAGGACCTGTCCAGTTCCTCTTTTAACACACTGAATGGTTATTCCCATCAGCTCGGCAGTCTATGTGTCCCAGATGCGAACCACAGTCAGAGTAGAAATAAGTGTTTCGTCACTATCTCCATTTGATCCTTTGCCCACTGGTGCTGTGATCATTCACCAATAAACAGTGAACAGTACAGCACAGGAAGAGTCCCCCCAGTTCACTCTGTGTCTGTTGACCATGATGCCAGTTTAAACTGCATGTCTGCTTGCATGTAGTCTGTGGCCCCCAATGGACTAAACCCCCCGAATGATTTCCAGTTCCATTGGCAAGTGTGATTTCTCTGGGCAGTGCAGTCCAGTGCTCCCTTCACAGCTCTAATCTTCTTATCAAAGTGGCAAACAGAATCAAACACAGTACAGTTGCGGGGTAGAGACTGCACTGTTAACCCACTTTCCAAATGTCTGGGCCCCCTACAGCACACCCAACAACTCCACCGTTTAGTCCCAACGTGCATTCATAACTAAGGGTCATGTTGTTTGAATGGAACAGGAGCTGTGCTGCCTCATCAGTGACATGAGGTGCACAAACCACACACCCGCTAACATTTCTCCCAGTATCGGATCCGGAGAAGAAGCCGTCAATTCCAAAAATTGACATGGGGGTTTACATCAGGGGCTATTTTACAACGGGCAGAATTACAATTGTACAGATTCTACAGTACAGTTTGGGAAAGGATAATTTGAAGTAAACTTCATAGTCTGTGGTAGTGCTGGCAGTGGAGGCTGAAACTGACTGTTATCAAAGTTGCCTTGGTACTGTCGGCATCTTTGAGCTCGGTGACCAGACTGTCCATAAACAAAGTGCACCCCTCACTGACGTCTCCATCTTTTACCCCCATCGTGTCCACCACCAACATCCCCATGTTTGTTAAAGTGAATCAAAGAACAGCAAAATCCTTACATTTAGAATAGTTTCTTTTTCTAAACAATGCTATATGCTCTTCAATACAAAAATAATAGCATCCACAAGTGGGTTACAAGTCAAATGCATGTAAAGCGGGTAATGTTGAAACTAAATTTAGAGTGAATTTGTAAACAGAAGTTAATCTAGCTAATCAATGCTAGGAGTATTGCGGGGAAAGCGGATGAGTTGAGGGTGTGGATTGACACGTGGAAATATGATGTTGTAGCAATTAGTGAAACTTGGCTACAGGAGGGGCAGGACTGGAAGCTTAATATTCCAGGGTTCCGATGTTTCAGATGTGATCGAGGCAGAGGAATGAAAGGTGGGGGAATAGCATTGCCTGGTAGGGAAAATATTACAGCAGTGCTCAGGCAGGACAGATTAGAGGGTTTGTCTACTGAGTCCTTATGGGTGGAGCTGAGAAACAGGAAAGGTATGGCCACATTAGTGGGATTGTCTTACAGACCACCCAATTGTCAACGAGACTTGGAAGAGCAAATCTGCAGAGAGATAGCAGGCAACTGCGGGAAACATAAAGTTGTGGTGGTAGGGGATTTTAATTTTCCATACATTGATTGGGACTCCCATACTGTTAGGGGTCTAGATGGTTTAGAGTTTGTAAAATATGTTCAGGAGAGTTTTCTAAATCAATATATAGAGGGACCAACTAGAAGGGATGCAATATTGGATCTCCTGTTAGGAAACGAATTAAGGCAAGTGACGGAAGTCTGTGTAGGGAAGCACTTTGGTTCCAGTTATCATAACACCATTAGTTTCAATTTGATCATGGACAAGGATAGATCTGGTCCTAGGGTTGAGGTTCTGAACTGGAAGAAGGCCAAATTTGAAGAAATGAGAAAGGATCTAAAAAGCGTGGATTGGGACAGGTTGTTCTCTGGCAAAGATGAGATTGGTAGGTGAGAAGCCTTCAAAGGAGAAATTTTGAGAGTGCAGAGTTTGTATGTTCCTGTCAGGATTAAAGGCAAATTGAATAGGAATAAGGAACCTTGGTTCTCAAGGGATATTGCAACTCTGATAAAGAAGAAGAGGGAGCTGTATGAAATGTATAGGAAACAGGGGGTAAATCAGGTGCTTCAGGAGTATAAGAAGTGCAAGAAAATACTTAAGAAAGAAATCAGGAGGGCTAAAAGAAGACATGAGGTTGCCTTGGCAGTCAAAGTGAAGGATAATCCAAAGAGCTTTTACAAGTATATTAAGAGCAAAAGGATTGTAAGGGATAAAATTGGTCCTCTTGAAGATCAGAGTGGTCGGCTTTGTGCGGAACCAAAGGCAATGGGGGAGATCTTAAATGGGTTTTTTGCGTCTGTATTTACAAAGGAAGCTGGCATGAAATCTATGGAATTGGGGGAATCAGGTAGTGAGACCATGGAAACTGTACAGATTGAAAAGAAGGAGGTGCTTGCTGTCTTGAGGAAAATTAAAGTGGATAAATCCCCGGGACCTGACAGAGTGTTCCCTTGGACCTTGAAGGAGACTAGTGTTGAAATTGAGGGGGCCCTGGCAGAAATATTAAAAATTTCGCTGTCTGCGGGTGAAGTGCCAGAGGATTGGAGAGTGGCTCATGTTGTTCCGTTGTTTAAAAAAGGATCAAAAATTAATCCGGCAAATTATAGGCCGGTGAGTTTAACGTCAGTAGTAGGTAAGTTATTGGAGGGAGTACTAAGAGACAGAATCTACAAGCATTTGGATAGACAGGGGCTTATTAGGGAGAGTTAACATGGCTTTGTGCATGGTAGGTCGCGTTTGACCAATCTGTTGGAGTTTTTCGAGGAGGTTACCAGGCAAGTGGATGAAGGGAAGGCAGTGGATATTGTCTACATGGACTTTAATAAGGCCTTTGACAAGGTCCCGCATGGGAGGTTAGTTAGGAAAATTCAGTCGCTAGGTATACATGGAGAGGTGGTAAATTGGATTAGACATTGGCTCGATGGAAGAAGCCAGAGAGTGGTGGTAGAGAATTGCTTCGCTGAGTGGAGGCCTGTGACTAGTGGTGTGCCACAAGGATCAGTGCTGGGTCCATTGTTATTTGTCATCTATATCACTGATATGGATGATAATGTGGTAAATTGGATCAGCAAGTTTGCTGATGATACAAAGATTGGAGGTGTAGTAGACAGTGAGGAAGGTTTTCAGAGCCTGCAGAGGGACTTGTACCAGCTGGTAAAATGGACTGAAAAATGGCAGATGGAGTTTAATACTGACAAGTGTGAGGTATTGCACGTTGGAAGGACAAACCAAGGTAGAATATACAGGGTTAATGGTAAGGCACTGAGGAGTGCAGTGGAACAGAGGGATATGGGAATACAGATACAAAATTCCCTAAAAGTGTCTTCACAGGTGGATAGGGTCATAAAGAGAGCTTTTGGTACATTGGCCTTTATTAATCGAAGTATTGAGTATAAGAGCTGGAATGTTATGATGAGGTTGTATGAGGCATTGGTGAGGCCGAATCTGGAGTAATGTGTTCAGTTTTGGTCACCAAATTACAGGAAGGATATCAATAAGGTTGAACGAGTGCAGAGAAGGTTTACACGGATGTTGCCGTGACTTGAGAAACTCAGTTAGAGAGAAAGGTTAAATAGGTTAGGACTTCATTTCCTGGAGCGTAGAAGAATGAGGGGAGATTTGATAGAGGTATATAAAATTATGATGGGTATAGATAGAGTGAATGCAAGCAGGCTTTTTCCACTGAGGCAAGGGGAGAAAAAAACCAGAGGACATGGGTTAAGGGTGAGGGGGGAAAAGTTTAAAGGGAACATTAGTGGGGGGCTTCTTCACACAGAGAGTGGTGGGAGTATGGAATGAGCTGCCAGACGAGATGGTAAATGCGGGTTCTTTTTTAACATTTAAGAATAAATTGGACAGATACATGGATGGGAAGTGTATGGAGGGATATGGTCCGTGTGCAGGTCAGTGGGACTAGGCAGAAAATGGTTCGGCACAGCCAAGATGGGCCAAAGGGCCTGTTTCTGTGCTGTAGTTTCTATGGTTCTATGGTTCTATGGTTCTAGTAATGATCAGCAACAATGTGATCACTGTCATTTTTATTAAACTAAAATCAGAATGCATGTTAAAATAACATTCAAATTGTATAGGGCAGCTGTCACAATATTTTTATAAAAAGGTCAATATTACTGATATAACGGTAGAGCAGTCCAGAGAGTTTCCAGTCCTCACACAAATATTATCCATTCCCTTAACAGTTTGAATCACTTGATTTCACCTGGAATTATTGTAAACCACTCAGAATTTTACTTACCTCTTTTCATCTCAAACAAGTAACAGTCTACATTTTCTTTAACCTGAGCTCATTTACTCATCATTTACAATAACATTCATTACGATGGAGTAAATCCGTGAACTTCTGGAATATCTTGCTTGTCTACTTTACAAATTCATTAACGTGCTCATCTGCTTTTTGTGCAATACTGTCTATCATATGTCACTATGGAGTGTGAAGGAAACACTTCAATATAACACACCATTTTAGTTCAGAGTGCATAAAAGTCTCCATATTGCTCATTCTGCCATCGTGCTAGTGAGAGCTTTACACCTGCCTCGTCGAGTACTCAGGAGACACGACTGGGGTGGGCTTTGTTGTAACCGTACCTGTGGGAGGCAGGGGTACAGCAGGTTCCTACTACTTCCTACTCAGACATTGGTACCAGTTGTGTCTTGTGACACACTGAGGTAGACTCGATTACATTTTCCTGTTCTTTCTGAGTCTTTTTTCTCTAACTTTATTTCATCTTCTTTGCTCTTACTGTGAGAAACAACCAATTATTTTTGCATTTCACTCCAGGTGAACATCACAGTGCACCTGAAAGCCTCAAACCTTTCTCCTTATATCTGTACTTCTGCAAGCACCCCCTTCTTCCATTCCACCCACTGCTCAACACACTTCATTCTGTCTGTCCGTAATGTGTGAACACACACGCCACCGGAGTTCTCTTAGATGTCCAGGACAGTGACTCTCACGTGACCATTCAGACACACAATCAGGGCACACACTCATACTTCAGAATTCCCTTTCTTTCATGCATCATGGGAAGTGTGCTTAGCTCCCCCTGCCCCTACTCACTTTACATCTACAGTATGACTGTGTGGCCAAGTATACTTCCAACACCATTTACAAGTTTACTGATGACACCACTGTTGTGGGCTGTATCAAAGGGGTACAGGAGGGACACCGAAAACTTGGCTGAGTGCTATAATAACAGCAACCTCTCACTCAATGTCAATAAGACCAAGGGACTTATTGTGGCCTTAGGAGAGGAAAACCAGAGGTCCATGAGACAGTAATCAAAGGACGATTAGAGATGGAAAGGGTCAGTAACTTTGAATTTCTGTGTGTCACTCTCTGAGGACCTGTCCTGGACCCATCGTATAAATATTATTGTGAACAAGGCCCGACTGCTCCTCTACTTCCTCAGGAATCTCAGAGATTCAGCTGGACATCGAAAACTTTGCCAAACTTCTATAAATGTATGGTGGAAAGTGTGCTGACTTGCTACATTACGGCCTGGTATAGGAACACCAATGCCTTTGAGTGGGAAATCCTACTGAGTGGTAGTGGATTCGGCCCGGCATATCGTGGGTAAAACTCATAGCCACTGAGCACATCTACATGAAACATTGCCGTAGGAAAGCAGCGTCCATCGTCAAAGATCCTCACCACCCAGGCAATGATCTTTCCTCACTGCTGCCATCAGGTAGAAGGTACAGGTACCTCAGAACTCGCACCACCTGGTTCAGGAACAGTTACTACCCCTCAACCATCTTGTACAAAAGGGGATAGATACACTCATGTACGGACTCAGTTATATTGTTATTTCATACTCATTATCTACTGGTATTTATTTTCTTCATTTGCACAGTTTGTTTACAGTTTATTGTTATTGAAATTTACAGTTCACAGTTACTGTTCTATAGATTTGTTAAGAATGCCCGCAGAAAATGACCCTGAGGATTTCAGAAATATAATAGAAATACTGTATAGAAAACCTACAGCACAATATAGGCCCTTCAGCCCACAAAGTCGTGCCGAGCATGTCCTGACCTGTGAACTACCTTGGCTTATCTATAGCCCTCTATTTTTCTAAGGTCCATGTATCCATCCAGGAGTCTCTTCAAAGACCCTGTCGTTTCCGCCTCCACCACGGCCGCCAGCAGCCCATTCCACGCACTCACCACTCTCTGTGTTAAAAACCTACCCCTGACATCTCCTCTGTACCTCCTTCCAGGTAGGTTGTATGTGGTTTCACATCTGTACTGTCAGAGTAAATTGTACTTTGAACTATATGGTGACATATAAGTACTATAATAACAACTTGACTTGGGTTTAACTTTTGACTTTGACAATATTTTTCCGTGACGCTCTTTTTTCATGGAGTGTTCAGTGATCCAGTTACAACGTGCTTTGCCCAGAATTACAGAAGATTATCCACACAAAAATACATAAAATACAAACATTAAATATTTCTAAGACCATGAAGAGTCAAATTAAAATATGAATATTACTGTCTATAACACACTCGCTTTCCGTGGGGGTGGGACACCGATCCCGGAAATCTCCCACTGTCCCCATTCTATTTACAATGTTCGCAAGTTTCCCAGCTGCTCCAGTGATTGACAGCTCCCGCCGCCCCTCCAGCACGTGACACGATATGATTACTACACTGGCGCGCAGACGTCACAGAGGGCCCTCCTTCACGACGTCGTTTCCTGGGAAACGGCCCGGTCCCGGGCTGGGCGGTAAATCCGGGATGGACGCGACGGCTCTGCAGAGAAGTGGAGTCGGTCTCTACTTGTTGGGGTTTCGGCTCCGCTGTGGGATCGGCCTCTCCTCTTCCTGCCCGCGGAACAGTGAGTGTCTGTCAGCGCCTCACTGCACCGGCTCTCTGCCTCAGGTACAATATTTAAAACATATTTGCACAGTCACATGGATGGGAAAGGTTGAGAGGGATTCGGGCCTAATGCAGGCAGCTGGGCCGAGTTCAGGTCGACAACTTGGTCGGCGTGGATGAGTTGTACCGAAGGGACTGTTTCATTTCTGTACAAACCAGTGACTCTATTTTGGGAGGTTAAACCAGGGTGGGATCTACGCAGTGAACGACAGGTCCCTGGGAAGTTTTCATGAAGTGTTGTGGATAGTGTAGAGGATTGTCAAAGATTGCAGAGAGACATTGATAGGATGCAGAAGTGGGCTGAGAAGTGGCAGATGGAGTACAAGCCGGAGAAGTGTGAGGTGGTACACTTTGGAAGGACAAACTCCAAGGCAGAGTACAAAGTAAGTGGCAGGATACTTGGTAGTGTGGAGGAGCAGAGGGATCTGGGGGTACATGTCCACAGATCCCTGAAAGTTGCCTCACAGGTGGATAGGGTAGTTAAGAAAGCTTATGGGGTGTTAGCTTTCATAAATCGAGGGATAGAGTTTAAGAGTCGCGAGGTAATGTTGCAGCTCTATAAAACTCTGGTTAGGCCACACTTGGAGTACTGTGTCCAGTTCTGGTCACCTCACTATAGGACGGATGTGGAAGCATTGGAAAGGGTACAGAGGAGACTTACCAGGATGCTGCCTGGTTTAGAAAGTATGGATTCTGATGAGAGATTAAGGGAGCTAGGGCTTTACTCTTTGGAGAGAAGGAGGATGAGAGGAGACATGATAGAGGTATACAAGATATTAAGAGGAATAGATAGAGCCGACAGCCACGGCCTCTTCCCCAGGGCACCACTGCTTAATACAAGAGGACATGGCTTTAAAGTAAGGGGTGGGGAGTTCAAGGGGGTTATTAGAGGAAGGTTTTTTTACTCAGAGAGTGGTATGGTTTGTGTGTGGAATGCACTGCCTGAGTCAGTGGTGGAGGCAGATACACTAGTGAAATTTAAGAGACTACTAGACAGGTATATGGAGGAATTTAAGGTTGGGGTGGGGGGTTGAGGGTCGGCACTACATTGTGGGCTGAAAGGCCTGTAATGTGCTGTACTGAACGGATCCTGACCTGGATCTGGGCCATACCCTCCAAATATCCAGACCTGCCTCTCGGGTTTTTTTGCACTACCTTACTTTCCCTTTTCTATTTATGATTTATAATTTAAATTTTTAATATTTACTATCGTTTGTACTCCAGGGAGTACGAAGCGCAGAATCAAATATCCCTGTGATGATTGTACGCTCCAGTATCAATTGTTTGGCGACAATAAAGTCAGTACCAAAGTACGAACAGCGCCAAACTGAGAGGTGGGAAACTGCAGGGCGTGCATATACATAAGAATTTCTAAAAGCATACACAACAGAGTTACAGGAAAGTGGGCCGAGATAGAGCACAGGATAACTTGCAAACAAAAGAATGTAGTATATGCAATCCAGTGTAAGCAATGCCATATTATATACATAGGGGAGATGGGCAACAGCTTGAGAACCAGACTCATAGGTCACCTCAGTAATATCACAAGAGGAAACCAAAACAGACCAGTTAGCAGGCACTTTCTGGAGCATGGAATGTATTCCTTGGCAATCCTGGGCCTGGGAACCAACATAAACTGGTCAAACCTCCAAAGAAAAAGAGCAGAGAGGAGATGGATTGAAAGACTACAGACCTATTCCCCAAACGGCCTAAACGAGGCCTAAAAAGCTAGGCCAACAATATAAAATATACCCACTGCACTCAATAATTAAAAACATTGAGAAAATTAGAGGAGGGAGGAAGAGGAGCATCCTCATCAGTCACCCACCCTGAAACAAAATTAAAACAGGTGACCATTAAATAGAAAAGGTACGTCTTTCTTGGGAAATAGAGCCTAACAACTAGGTCCCAGAATGGAAACTAACTCCCCAAATAGAAAGGGATAACATGAGAAATCATAACTCCACTAGAAAGAATAGACTTGTAATGACCAGTTTGATCCAGACACAGCACTCACCCCAACCTCCCAGCTTGCCCCCAAGGGGTAAAATGCATCTCCAGCACATGGCCCTGCCCTGAAACCTAACATCTTCACACCCCATAACCACAGGTTCTCTTCTCGCCAGGGAACCAAACTCACCCCACATCACCAGTTATACCTCCCACCGCCCATTGGACCCCGCCCCTCAACCCCACCCCCAAAAGCACCTCACACCCCAACTAATGCAGACAGCGCCCAAGTGGACCCTGGCCACAGCCCTTCAAAGGGGCCAATTTAACAATGGACCCCAACCCCAACATACATTAGCCACAAGCTTCTACCACATTATACCCACAGAACAGTGAACTCAGAGTCTGAACAGTTAAGTCACAATAAAAGAACGTAATCTCAAAGGGAGAAATAGGATGAAATCTAATCTCAACTCTAACTAGGTACTGAAGGAGTAAAAATAAAAAAATAGAGGCTCAAAGAATGGGGAAGGTCGAATAATAAAAAGGAGCAGCGCGATTAGCGGATAATTTACCTTTAAGAGTCTTAACAAATAGGGCGGCCGGCAACAGCCAGGCGCTGCAGCAGGAATGGAGAAACATGTTTGCTAAAACAATACAGAGGTGGGAGGTGGGCGGTTTTGCGTGGGGGGGGTTTGGGGGGGGTTGCGGGGGGTGGAGCTGAACATTTTAAAGGAAGACCAGCTCAGTCTTTACAGCATGGCGGGCTGAGTTGGCTGGAAGCTGGCTGTCTTTTGCTTGATGCGTGAGTGTGTTTTGGAACCTGTTGAGGGAAAGAGAGTGGGGAAGGAACGGAAATTGCTGGGAGGGGGTCGTGTGGGTCCGGTAATGGCGGACAAGATAAGAGGCGGGGTTGAGGTAAAGAAAGTGGAGAAGGAGAAGGATAGAGACTTGGGACCAGAGGTAGGCAGCTGGGGAGAGGCGGATTATTGTGAAGGGAGAAATAAAAGGAATGAGGAGGTAGTGAGGGGTTGGATGAATAAAAAACAAGACAAAGGGAATAAAAGAATAAGAAATGATAGTGGAGAAAGCTTTGAAAGTGAGGAAGATGAACAAGCTCAGAGAGGAGGTGTTGTCATAATTAGGTTTAATGAGAAGGCTCAGGGACATATGAAAAAAATTAACCCGTTTGTGCTAACAACAACTCTGACAAATAAGGTAGGGTAAATAGTATTTGCAAAAGTCCTTAATGATGGCAACTTATTGGTAAGATGTGCGAATGAGGAACAACTTGAGAAAGCAGTCAAGCTAAAAGAAATAGGAAAATGCAAGGTGGAATACACTGGGAGGGTGGGAGCACAAAACAGTGGTTGTAAAGGAGTGATCACGGGGATACCAATGAGTATAAATATGGAGGAGATAAAGAGGAATATCAAAGGAGGGAAAGTAATGAATGTTCAAAGACTGAAAACAACAAAGGAGGGAGTGAAAAAGGAAAGTGAATCAGTATTGATTGAATTTGAAGAAGGAAGAGTGCCAAGGAAGGTGTTCCTGGGTTTCATGAGTTACCCAGTAAGGGTGTATGTGCTAAAGCCACTGAGGTGCTATAATTGTCAAAGGTTTGGACACGTGGCTAAAAACTGTAAAAGGCAGAGGAGATGTGCTAGATGTGGGGGTGATCATGAATATGGAAAGTGCGGAACAGGAGTTCAACCAAAATGCTGCAATTGTGGAGGAGCTCATAATGTTGCATATAGTGGGTGCGCGGTTGTGAGACGGGAGACTAAAATTCAAGAAATAAGAGTGAAAAGAAAGATCACTTATGCAGAAGCTATAAGAATGTCAAGAGAACAGAATAATGTTCCTAATGAACAGGGAGCAACAGGGATATGAGAGATGCAACAAAGAACAAATGACAGGATTTATGTAGACAAAGAGGCTCTAGTAACATTCATTGCAGGAGTGATTAATAGTACTGCTGAGGTAAAGTCAAAAAGTGACAAAATTCAGCTGGTGGTAAAAGCAGCAGTAAACCATTTAGGGTTAGTAGGACTGACATGGGAGGAAGTGAGGGAGAACCTCAGTAATCAGTCAAGCCAGGAAGTGTCATGTGTTGGTTAATACTAATTATGGTGATTCTTTTACAATGGAATGCAAGGAGCTTACTGGCCAATAGCCAGGAATTCAAGCACTTTATTAAAGAAATGGTTGTAAAACTGGACGTAGTGTGTATTCAGGAAACTTGGTTGAAACCAACTTTAGACTTTGTGGTATATGGGTATACAATGATAAGGAAAGATAGAAATCTAGGGGGAGGAGGGGGTTGTGCTATGTTAATCAAGCAAGGTATACCATATAGGGTACTGGAAAAAAGGAGATGATCAGGAATACATAGTGGTGGAAGTGTGGGAGAGAGGGGAGGGAGTGGTTATAATTAACTACTACAATCCATGTAAAAGGTTGGATTTGGACAGCCTATTAAAGATACAAGGACAAAACAGACATAAAGTAATGTGGTGTGCAGATTTCAATGCTCATAGCACAATATGGGGGGATCAGATTACAGATCCAAATGGAAAGGTAATTGAAGATTTGATGGAAGAAAGGGATTTGGTGTGTATGAATGATGGTAGCGGCACAAGGATAGATATAACAACAGGAACTGAGTCAGTGTTAGATATTACGTTAGTGTTTAATACCTTGGCTGGCATTAGTAACTGGGGAGTTTGGACTGCTTCAACAGTAGGCAGTGATCACGACCCAGTTTTGTGTTCAGTGGGTGAAAGAGTTGAAGTAAGACCAGGTGGCGGAACCCCAAAGTGGGTGTTTGGAAAAGCTGATTGGGGTAAGTTCCAGAAGTTGAGTGAAGAAGGGTTGACAAAGATTGATATTTCTGGAAATGTAGATGAATTAAACAGTCAGGTGACTTCAGCAATTATCATGGCAGCAGAAGGATCTATACCTAGGAGTAAAAATAGGATGAATAGAAAACTGGTACCATGGTGGACAGAGGAATGTTGTCAGGCTGTAAAAAACAGAAATAGAGCATTCAGGCTAATTAAAAGAACCCATAATATGCAGCATTTGGTTCAATATAAGAAAGCACAGGCAGTGGTGAGAAGAACTATACGTCAAGCTAAAAGGGCAAGTTGGAGGAGTTTTTGCGACAAGGTAGGAAGAACAACACCTGTGGGAGAGATATGGGGAATGATTAAGAGGATGGGAGGAGATAGAAGGGAATGGGAATATCCAGTAATGATATCTGAGGAGGAAACTGCAGTCTCCAGTAGGGATAAGGCTGAGATCATGGCCAAGTCATTCGTACTGATACACAGTTCAGAAAATTTGTCTGAAGAAGGGAGAAGAAGAAGGGAAAGAATAATGAACCAACACCCAGGTGTTTTAAGTAGGAGGGAAGGAACAGATGATATAATTGATGATCCATTTACATTAGCAGAAATGGTGAGAGCAATAAAGAGATCGAGACCAACCTCCCCAGGGAAAGATCTGATATGATCTGTGATGCTAAAAAATCTAGGAGAAGGAGCGCTCTTGAAGTTGCTGCATTTTTATAACAGAGTGTGGGAGGAGGGAAGATTACCAAGTGCATGGAAAGAAGCAGTAGTAATTCCAATAAGGAAGCCTGGCAAGGATCTGTCAAAACCCACTAGCTACAGACCAATTGCATTAACATCAAGTATATGTAAGATAACGGAAAGGATGCTAACAGAAAGGTTATCATATGAGCTTGAGAAAAGGGGAATGCTGGCAAGTTATCAGAGTGGTTTTAGAAAGGGAAGGAATTCCATGGACTCAGTGATTATGTTAGAGACTGAAATAAGGAAGGCCCAGGCAAATAGAGAGTCAGTAGTTGCAGTGTTCTTTGACATTGAAAAAGCCTATGATATGATGTGGAAGGAAGGATTATTAATTAAACTGCACAAGATGGGGGTTGGTGGGAGAGTTTTTAATTGGATTAAAGATTTTTTGTTTGGTAGAAAAATTCAAGTTCGGATTGGATCAGAATTATCAAAACAGTACATAGTGGAAAATGGCACACCTCAAGGTAGTGTGATTAGCCCATTACTTTTCATGATTATGATCAATGATGTCTTCACAAAGGTACCAGTGGATATAGGTAGGTCACTGTTTACGGATGATGGGGCCTTGTGGAAAAGAGGCATGAACATGGACCATATAATCAGGAAACTACAAGAAGCAATTGAAGAAGTGGTGGAGTGGGGTTATGATTGGGGATGTAGATTTTCAGTAGATAAAACTCAATCTGTATTTTTTACCAGGAAAAGGGTTGAGGTAGGGAAGAAGTTAAGGATGTATGGGGTTGAATTAGAAAGGGTTGCATCATTTAAATTTCTGGGAGTTATATTTGATTCACGATTAACATGGGCAGACCATATCAGGAAAGTTGAGGAGAAATGTAAAAAAGTAATAAATGTGATGAGATGTTTGACTGGTAGGGAATGGGGAGCAAGTTGTTCAGCTTTGAAGAGAATGTATGTGGCTTTAGTAAGATCTGTATTGGATTATGGAAATATAGTATATGGATCAGCAGCTAGGTCTCTTATAAGGAAACTGGATGTGATTCAGGCTCAGGCCTTGAGAGTGTGCAGTGGGGCTTTTAAAACGTCACCAGTGTCAGCCCTACAGGTAGAAATGGGAATAATGCCTTTGGAACTAAGAAGGATGCAACTGATGGCAAACTACTGGGCTAACTTGCAGGGGCACAATGATTCTCACCCTACTAAAGGAGTGTTGCAGGAGTGCTGGGAAAATGGGAGGCTTCAGAGGGATACCTTTAGTCGGGTAGGGAATGATATCGCAAAAGAATGTGGAGTATTTGATCTGAGGATAAGTCCTTCAGTAGTTTATCCGGTTGTAGCTCCATGGAAGCTTGTATGGCCTGACATAGACTGGCATTTGTTAGAGGTAAAAAGGAAAGAAAGATATAAAACAGATTTGGTAAATGCATTTAACTGTCATGTGATGGAAAAGTATAGAGATTATACTCACATTTATACGGATGGTGAGAAGGAACCTGCAACAGGAGTGACAGGGTTTGGGGTGGTCATACCAGCAAAAGAAATTGGAATCAGCAGAAGAACATCTAATAAGTTAGGAGTGTTTACAGTGGAGATGCTGGCGGTGTTGGTTGCGTTGCAATGGGTGCAGAAAGCCAGACAAGTCAAAGCATTGATATGTTCAGATTCATCCTCCGTTCTAGCAAGTTTAAGGTCTTTTCACACAAACAGTCGGCAAGATGTACTTTATGAAGTCCTTCAGTTAGTTACAAGGATTGCAAATCAGGGAGGTCAGGTAAAATTTCTATGGGTTCCAGCACATGTAGGGGTGAAGGGGAATGAGAGGGTGGATGAGTTGGCAAAGAGGGCATTAAAGAAAGAAAATGTGGAAATGCACATTAGTATCAGTAAAGCAGAGGTTAAGTGTGTAATCTGGGAAAAAGTCAACCGAATGTGGCAAGAAAGATGGGACAGGGAGGGGAAAGGGAGGCATTTATATCAAATACAAAAGAGTGTTGCAGTTACTAGGCTAGGTAATGGAAACAGAAGAGAGGAAATTGTGTGGACTAGGTTAAGGCTGGGGCATTGTGCATTAAACAAAACATTGAAAATGATAGGAAAACACCAGACAGGATTGTGTGAGGAATGTCAGGAAGAGGAGTCAGTAGAACATGTAGTTCTGAGTTGCAGGAAGTATGGGATACAGAGAGAGATGATGAGAAATAAATTAAGGGAGTTGGGGATGCAGGAATTCACATTAAAAGGGTTGCTGGGCATGGGTGAGAGAGCACAAGTCCGGGTATTTTTAGCATTTTTAAGGGGTACAGGGTTTTTTTTATATAGAATATGACGGATAAACAGGAATAGGATACTAGGATGGTCAAAGATGGGAGGGTGAAGTGTAGGTGTGTGTGTGTGTGTGTGTGTGTGTGTGTGTGTGTGTGTGTGTGTGTTTGAGATTGGGTGAAGGGATTTAGAATGTATGTCTAGTGCACATTCTGGAGCAGAGGGTGGCGGTAATGCACCATTAAGCTGGATGCCAAGCGCCGTAAAACAAGATACAGACAGACAGTACCTCGCCCCACCCCCCCACCCCAAGGTCACTCTCTGAACGTCTGTTCGGAGGATCCAGTGTTGTGGGAGGGGCAGGGTGGCTTTAAACCCGGCGTTACACATTCCATGGTATCGTTCTCTCCAAAGTGTTTCAGCTGTTCCTTTGCCTGTCTTCTCCACACAGTCATCCAGACAAACTGAGAGAGTCGGCACGAGTGCTGGGAAAGTGCGGGAGTTCATATCTCACAGCAGCAGTCTCTGTTTAATGTTTCGGAGTGACGGATTCGGTCATTGAGTGTAACGTCAAACGGCCTTGAGATACAGACGTCGTGAGGGAAAAGTGAAAACAAAATGATGAACGTCCCTTGTTCTCGGGAAACACTCCAGTTTTGGGCTATTTACACACTAGATTGTCCCATATTATAATCCCGTCTTCATTTGAAGCAGGAGAACGGTCTCCTCGTCGGTAAATTGAACCTCGGTCTGCCACGTGACAGGCGGGGATACTAACCACTGAACTAACGAGGAATAAACAAGAGTGGGGAATCTGTCACACGGATGTCAGTGTGTAGGAGAACTCATGGAGTCACTCTGATGTTTGTTTGTTGAGTGTAGAGCTGGTGCATTTTACCCATCCGCTCCTCACTTTGTGCCTGGACGGGTCTCAGGATTCATTAGCGATTCAGTCACTTACTGAGTTCAAGAACTGGGCAAATGAGGGGATCCCATTAACGTCTAACTGCATGTTGTTTGAACGGGTATTTATAATCAGGATTTGTTTCCCATTTACTGATACGTGAAACAGGAAACCATTCGTAGCCCTTCGAATCTCTCGGGTGGATTCTCCCTTCAGTCGGATCCCAGGTGCTGTGTTTCTCCGGTCTGTCGGAACGTCGCGACATCAACTGGTCGCAATAGGAACTGCAACAGAGTGAGGAACAATCCTTCAGAAAACAGCTCAGACATTGAGAATCGAGTTACAGAATCTTATAGCCCCAGAGACCATTCAGTCACCGAGTCTGGTTTGCATCATGTGGAGATGGTGGTATAGTGGTGAGCATAGCTGCTTCCCAAGTAGTTAACACGGGTTCCATTCCCGGCCATTGCAGGTTGTACACTTTCAGGCTAAAGAAAAAACCCTCGCCGAGCACTATGAACGCAGAATCCTAATTCCTGAGCAATTTGTTCTGAGTGAAATTCACTCTAATGGATCTGATGGATTCCTCATGTACGATGGTGCTGGTCCCTCATGTAGGATGTTCCAGGACCCCAAACTGAATAAAAAGCACAGCATTAGACCCAGGAAGTCCGTTAGTTCCACGGACTCCGCTCGAGGAAACCCACACTTTGTGGTCAAATCGAACATACGTTTTCCTGACCAAAGACATAACCTGCCCCAGCTATTCTCTCGTTCCTTCTTTCATCCGGCAGAAGGTACAGAAGCCTGAAAGAACGCACCACAGTCTCAGGGATAGTTTCAGTCCCATTGTTGTGTCGATTGAATGGTATCCCGGAAGATAGATGGATGTTTGACCTCAGAATCCACCTCGGTACGAAGCTGCACTTTATTATATACCTGCGCCGTGCTTTCTCTGTCGCTGTTACACTTTATTCTGCATTTTGTTATTGCTTCACCTTGTTCTCTTCCAATACACTGTGTAATCTCTATGAACCGTGAGAATGAGAAGTGTTTAACCGTATTTCGGTATATGTGACTAAAACATGTAGAACAGATTCAATTCTCACTGAGCCCGTTGCGGCGGCAGTTGGGAGCGCCGGCCTCCGGACAGCGCAGAGTTTCCCAGCTGGCAATGAAACGCAGCAGGAAAACAAGAGCTGAGATCACAGAGGGGGAGCAGCGAGAGAGGGTTTCACTGAACTCCTGTCGAAGGGAGGATTCAAACTTCTTCAGTATAGGTATCCCCTATTGACATCAATGGATCTGGGGTTGAGAGGGTGAAAATTCCTCGGCATACACATCAGCGAGGATCTCACGAGGTCTGTAAGTACCGGCCGCGTGGTGAAAAAGGCACAGCAGCGCCTCTTTCACCCCAGACAGTTGAAGAAATTTGGTAGGGGTCCCCAAATCCGAAGGACTTTCTACAGGCACAGAATTGAGAACACCCTGACTGGCTGCATCACTGCCTGGTATGGGAACTGTACTTCCCTCAATCACAGGACTCTGCGGAGAGTGGTGCGGACAGCCCAGCGCACCTGTAGATGAGAACTTCCCACTGTTCAGGATATTTACAGAGACAGGTTTGTAAAAATGATCCGAAGGATCGTTAAGGACCCGAGTGACCCGAATCTCAAACTGTTCCAGCTGCTACCATCCGGGAAACAGTACCACAGCATAAAAGCCAGGACCAACAGGCTCCGGGACAGCTTCTTCCACTGGCCATCAGACTGATTAATTCAAGCTGATACAATCGTATTTCTGTCATATTGACTGCAATAAATATAGTAATATCTATTACATATTTACTATAAATTGCACATTGCTCATTTAAACGGAGACGTAACGTGAAGATTTTTAGTCCTCATGTATTTGAAGGACGTAATTAATAAAGTCAATTCAATTCAATTCCATGGAAGAGACTTCGTCGTGCACTAGTCGAATCAGAAACGAGAAAATGTGCAGATGATGGAAATCCAAGCAACACATACAAAATGCTGGAGGAACTCAGCAGGCCAGGCTGCTTCATGATCCTGAAGAAGGTTTTCGGCCTGAAACATCAACCGTGTACTTTATTCCATAGATGCTGCTGCACATTTTCTCGTGTACGAGAGAGAGAGAGAGAAAAAGCTACTGGAGTACTAGCGTCCCTGGGTGGGCTCGAACCACCAACCTTTCGGTTAACAGCCGAACGCGCTCGCCGATTGCGCCACAGAGACGAGAATTAAATGATTACGAATAAATGACGAATCTCAATTGAGATGCGATTTCCTTTTATAGTTGTATAATGTGTCATATCAGTGTTTTAAAACACAAGGATGAATATCTGCTGCCGCCAACAGAGATTATAGCAGAGGATGGTTTCGATCCATCGACCTCTGGGTTATGGGCCCAGCACGCTTCCGCTGCGCCACTCTGCTACAGGGAATACTAAAAAATGTTGAACTGTGAATGTTGCGCGATGTTTTCTGTATGTATGTATGCGTTTAAGCCTGCGGCTGTACATGTCTGGGTCTCGTTCTGTGTCTGTATATGTCTGTGTTCGTATATGTCTGGGTCCATTCCGTCTTCTTCCCGTATTCATAATCAAACGTACTTCATTTTCTTTGTTTATTCCCTGTTTCTCCTCTTTCTCTTTTTCTCCACCTTTCTTCCTTGCTTCCCTACTTTCTGGCCCACCGAGTTATTATCTTCGTGCCTTTTATATTCTGTCCCGTCTTGCACCTCGTTCCCGATATTTCGCCCGTGAACACGAGGAATTCTGCTGATGCTGGAAATTCAAGTAACACACATCAAAGTTGCTGGTGAACGCAGCAGGCCAGGCAGCATCTCTAGGAAGAGGTACAGTCGACATTTCGCCGGTGAAATGTGTTTTACTTTATTTAATTGTACAGACGGACAATTCATCCCACTGGTCGGCTCATTTTTAATAAATAGCGACGTTTTCAGCCGAGGTGCCATTAACTTCCTAATCCTGTCCTGATGATTGAATGAATGTCGGAGTTGCTTCAGTGTTGAACCCGCAGTTCACCTTGTGAAGCGGAACTCGCGACGTTGATGTACTGCAAGCACTCACCTCAAACGCAGCAACTCCTCCACCGGGATTACCTGTTGGTGTCATGTTCAGACCATCACGGCCGGACCAGTGAGTGACAGATGGGGAGATGTGGAGTATCGCTGATGCTTCGCACCTCCCTGCCACGCGGGGCGGGTTTTCCATTTCACCACCACAGCTTTGCAACTGAAACAGTAAGGGTCGGGTTTTAACTCTCCCACGTAGGGCGATGTAGAGATAGGCAGGCAGTTGCTTATCCCCTGGCTTGCTGAGTTACTCCAGCATTTTGTGTATGTTGCTCGGAATTTCAACATCTGGGATTTCCACCGATTTTTAAATTCACAGTCACCAACCTGGAGATGCCGGGAATTGAATTCCTTGCCTGTCCATCGCCTCCCTCTGGTGCTCCTCCTCCGTTTCCTTTCTTGCATGGTCTTCTGTCCTCTCCTATCAGACTCCCTCTTTTCCAGTTCTGTATCTCTTTCGCCAAACAACTTCCCAACTGTTTGCTCCACCCCAGCCCCTCCCGGTTTCACCTATCACATGACTTCCCCTTCCTCCCCCCTCTACTACTCATCTTTATTTTCTTCAGTCCTGCTGAAGGGTCTCGGCCCGAAACGTCGACTGTTCTCTTTTCCATAGATGCTGCCTGTCCCTCCAGCATCTTGTGTGTGTTGATCCGTGTCTTCTGTCTCACTTGCCAAACTGCTGAATCTGCTTCCTTATAACATCTCCCAAAACCTTTGATTAAGTAGACATTCTGAGAAATGTTCTTAGTTGTAAAAATAAAATTCGAATTGATTAATTCAATAAAAGCTGTTAACACATACCAAATCAAACCACAAACAATATAATTAAAATACCTTTTTTGATTAAGGAAATTTACCCTTTCTCTCCCAGAGGCAGACACTTGATATGAGTTGTTTGTCTGGTCTGGGAATGAGTTCCCAAACATTACATTGAAATTATATCCGCTGGTGAATCTCACACCCACACAAACAACAGACACAGAGACAAACACACACACACACACACACACACACACACACACACGAACACTCACCACACGAACACTCACGCACACTCACAGTAGAAAACTGTAAGAGTAAATGTGACAAACACAGTGGGGATATGAAAAAAAAGTCCTGGAAATACTTCAGAGGAACTGTCTCAATATTAGTTGCATGTGGACATCAATAAATACGCGATGGTCATAACATCCTGGCAGCGTGTTATGCCTTTGAAGAGACGGTGCTGTGGAAGACAACAACTTAAGAAGCACTGGAAACATTTTTAGGTAGTTAAGCTATCACCGAAGGAAGTAGCGTTATAGGAGTGAGTTGATAAACTCAGCTCACGAAATCAAATGAAAGAAGTGAGAAGGGAATCTATGCCAAAAGCCAAGTGAGAGCGCAGTGCGGATGGAGAGGGACGAGGGAAGGATGAAGGGGGAAATATAACTTCCTCAGTGTTATCATTTCAGATTCTCTCTCCTGGGCCCGGCACATACCTCCTGTTACAAAGAAGGCACGGCAGCGCTCTACATGTCATCTAAAAGTTTGACAGACTTCAATAGATGTGTGGCGGAGAGTATATTGACTGGTGGCAAAAGGACCTGGCATGGAACCGCCAATGCCCTTGTACGGAAAAGCCCAGAAAGCGTAATGGATAGAGTCCAGTCCAGCACAGTTATGCCCCTCCCCACCGCTGAGCGCATCTACACGGAATAGAGGGCCGCGGCCATGTAGGTCATACTCTCTTCACACAGCTCCATCAGGAAGGAGGTAACACATCAACATGTCCATCACCCCGCAACCATCAGACTCCTGAAGAAGAATGGATAGCTTCATTCACCCAACACTGAACTGTACCAACAACCCATAAACTCACTTTCAAGACTAATCATTTCATGTTCTCGACATTTATTGATTATTTATTTATTATTAATATCGCATTTGTTCTTTCTCGTATTTGCATAGTTTATAGTCTTTTGCACATTGCTCGTTTGCTGTCTTTCTTCAGTGCGGTCTTTCATTGATTCTCTTGTGTTTCATTGTATTTACGGTGGATGCTCATGTGGTTACGAGTATATACTTCGGTAATTAATTTAGTTTAATCTTTCAACTTTGAACTTTAGGGAGAGGAATCCATTTGGTGAGACGCGGATCTTGTTTCACACTGTTGGGCAGGAGGTGAAAAGATTGGCGCAGACCCACAGCTTTATTCTCTGGGACAGGAGTGTGCCAGAGGACTGCACCGAACGGAATGCATTATCTACGGACCTAGAAGAAAGGGATCTGTTGCATTCATTGCTGAGAAAGCCAAGTAATTTGGTATATTAAAAGCGGACGGCTCTGCAGGTAAAGTTATTGGGTATATTTAAAGCGGGCGCAGGTAAGTTCTTAAATATTGAGAGTGTCACACATTATGGGAAGACGGCAGGAGAACAGGGTTGGGAGGGATAATAAATCAGCCACGATCGAATGGAGGAGCAGACTCCATGGGTCCAGTCACATAACACTGCTCCTGTGTCTGATGCTGTTATTGACTGATAGCATTGATTCTGAGATACTGTATTCATGTGGATCATTGTGTCCAATTGTTCAAAGAAGATTTAATCAAACTAATCAACTGCAGTAATGAAATTGAATTAACATTACTTCGAGGTAAACTGTGGACTAAACCTCTGTACTATACCAGAAACTGACAGGTACACAATGAACCCCCAGTCTCACACTGTACCAGAGACTGGCAGGTACACAATGAACCCCCAGTCTCACACTGTACCAGAGACTGATGGATACAGAATGAACCCCACACTCTAACACTGTACCAGACAGTAAGAGGTACAGAATGAACCCCATAATCTCACACTGTACCAGACACTGACGGATACAGAATGAACCCCACACTCTCACACTGTACTAGAGACTGACGGGTACAGAATGAACCCCACACTCTCACACTGTACCAGCGACTGGCAGGTACAGAATGAACCCCCAGTTTCACCTGCATCAGAGATTGACAGGTACGATATGAAACCCAGAATCTCACACTGTACAGAGACTAATGTGTACAAATGTTTTTAACCCGCCTGTTTTGTGAAACGTACTCAAATTTACTGCTAAACCCTGCACCATGCCGACTTGTTACTCTTGAATAAATCCACCCATCACGTGACCGTGACTCGTCTCTTCCTTTCTAAAATGAGATTACACTGTACGTGTGTCCTCTCAAACTGAATGCGAACATTGTATTTGCCTCCTTACTCCCAACTCAAGCTGCAAGTCAGCATTTGGGGAATCCTGCACAAGGACACCTAACTCCATTTGTACCTAATGTCTGAATTTTCTCCTTACCAAAACATCAGTTAATTAGAAAATATATTATTTGTAAAGTAATGCAAATGGATTCCAACATCATGCTAAACACTCAAATCAGGCCAGATGGCTGTTGCCCCCTTCCATTCTTCAAAAGTTGGAGAGATAGCTTAAATTTTTCACTTTCCGGAAACATTTCTGAATCTAGTGATTCTTGAAAAGGCGCACCATCTGTTCAGCTACCTCTTTCATATCTCTGCAATGAAGCCCATCTGGCCCAGATGATTCCGCTTCTCAAGCGCGTTAGCCTGTTCAGTTATGGGAGGCGACGGGACGACACAAAGTGACCGGGGCGTCGAGGCGAGGAAAAGGCGGATACACGGGACAAAAATGTTCAAAAGACTGGGGAATGTATCACCCCATGATTAACTCGGTTGTGGGATACAGATGCAGACACGGTGTCTCTGGCCATGGAGAACAACGACCTGCTCCTTCTTTCTGCAGAAAGTGATATTAATAGCCAGCAGTGGAATGAGAAAGATATTTTTACGTATTTTGACAGTTTTGAGGATTTCGCCCTCTGCGATAGACTGGGGCACGAGTGTGTACCTTGATACACCGGGAACGAGGGACCCATGATGCTTTAATCATGCAAAGAATGCAAACAACACTTCAAGGGCAAATTAGGAGAGGAAAGGAAAGTATAAGTTTGCTTTGGCAGACAACTAGAAGGAGAATCCCAAGGGATTCTACAGATATATTAAGAGCAAAAGGATAGCAAGGGACAACATTGGCCTTCACGATGGTCAGCGTGGTCATCTGTAAATGGAGCTAAAGGAGATTAGGGAGAACTTAAAATATTTTTTTTTACTTTAATTTTCTCAGGAAACGGACGCACAATCTATATAACTAAGATAAAACATTAGTGAGGTTATGGGCAATACTCTGATTGCAAAACAGGGGGCAAATTGGGGTGTAAATACTTCATGGCCTCGTAAGGTATCCCTTTGTCCTTGTTGAAGGTTTGTGCAGCAATAGCAGGGGCCATCGCAGATATATTTCATATATCCTTAACCACGGGCGATGTTCAGAAGGTTTGTTGCTCTGTTGTTTAAGAAAGGTTCCTGGAAATTACAAGCCGCTGAATCTGAAATTAGCAACGGGTAAATAACTGAAATATTCTCGAGAACCAGACATAAACAGTACGTATATATTTGGATAGGCAGCGCCTGATTAGAGACAGTCAACATGACTTTGTCCATAATAGCTTGCATTTAACCAGTCTAATAGAGTTTTCGAGCAGCTTACAAGGGGAGTTGATGAGGAAGACGGTCACACTGGATCTTTGGAACTAAGCGCTGTAGCAAGCAGACTCAGAAGGATTAAACAAAACTAGGAACGTTATTAACAAAAGAGACAAAGCAGCAGAACTTATAAGGTCTTTGATAGCTCAGAATAACTCGGTTGGAAATTCACTGGGCAAGGATCTGGGCCAACTGTTGCCCGAGAGATTAGCGCTGCCATTTTACATACACTGCAGGGCAGTAAAGAATCTGTGCCCAGCTATATAAAGCCCTTGACTCTTGAAAAGCTTACAAGAAGCCATCCTGAAGTCACAAGTCCAAGGACACTTAATTTAACACCTGAAAAGTCTCGAGGACAACTGATTGGAAGTATCCAAGAACGATTGCAACTTAGTGAGGTTCTCTCCTCTAAAGGCCCAGAGCTCAGGGTGAAAGTCACCGACCTGAAACGTGAACTCTGATTCTCCCTCCATAGACGCTGTCTGAGCTGTGGAATATTTCCGGCAGTTTCGGATTTTACTTCAGTAATAGTCCTGTTTTCTCCGACCCCGGGATCAATACACTCCCCATTGTCATGGTCCGGTCCGTGACGTCCGCATTCCGGTTTACAGTCCGATCTATCGATCCTTGTTCCGGGTTTTCCTCTTTTCTCCTTTGTTCTGTTGGGTGCCTTAATTGGGGCACCGATTCTCATTTCGGTCTGGCACGTAAATACCTCTGCAAACCAGGGATTGTTTGCTGGACTGTTCCCTTCCTTTCCTGCCTGAAACCGTCGCCTGCATCCTCGTCAGTATCCCCATCAAGTTCAACCGCCGGAGTGAGAGTGGAGCATTGCCGCGCCAAGAGAAGAAACTATCTATCGTTGAGTTCGGAACTGTCTCTTTTCGTCCCCGTGTTTAGTGTCCGTGTTCTGTGTCTGTGCTCCCTTTCTGCTGCCATACCTAGATACAATATGTGACAAAAGCTTCTCTTTCATACTATTCATAGACATCATATCATTACAGAGTACATTGACAGAGAACAAGGTAAATCAACAATAAAATGTAGAATAAAGTGCAACAGCGACAGAGAAAGCACAGTGCGTGTAAACAATAAGGTGAAGTGTCATAACGGGGTAGATTGTGAGGTCAAGCGTCCATCTTTTTTCACAAGGAAACCATTCAATAGTCATAACAGCGAGATTGAAATTATCCTGCAGAATGTGGTATGTGTTTCCTTTTCCGTGATCATTCTGCTGGAATCTAATTGGTTTCATTCCACAAAAATTATCATGGTGTTTGGGAAGAGAACTAAAGAAGGATCAAGTATGATCGCACTGGATGGTGGAGCAGACTCGGGGCCGAATGACTGTGGCCATCAGCCATTACCTGTGTTGAATTGCTCAATTGTGATATGCAGGAAGGTTTGGACCTGAACACTTCTGTGGTTCAAGCGGGAATGTAGCTCAGTGGAAGAGCGCATGCTTTGCATGTATGAGGTCCCGGGTTCAATCCCCGGCATCTCCACGCTAGTGAGCTTTGAATTTTGAACATTGCAAATCGTCAATCTACCCAATCGTCAGGTTTGCAATTAGCACAATGATGCGTTGAGTCTCAACGTGGACAAGACTAAAGAGAAGATTCATTAGGCCAAGGGACCGCTCATTACCGCAAATAAACGGCTCCTCAAGAGAGAGAGAGTGGACCACCAAACCCGCCCTCTGAACGCCACAAAGAACAGCAAGAAATCGCACGGGTGTGTCCACTTCCTGGCTTCAGTAAGACCTCCCCAACCCCTCTTCAATCTGTTTTTATTTCACAGGAGCATCATTGAGAGAGCTCTAACTAGTTGGTAAACTGTCTGGTACGAGAATCGCAAGACATCCGACGGCAGGACTCTACAGAGGGGAGAGAGGACTGCTGACAGCAGCTCACTTTCACATTCAGACCCAGTGATTTGCGGACTATTGAAAACTGACGGAGTTTTGTCCTTCATTCGATCATTTGGACGGATTGGGAGGTGAACGAGACTCGGGACTGGACAAAATAAATCCCGGAGTGTGGGTATATTCTCCGCTGCACCTCAGACTGCGGTCGCTGCTCGTTACGTCGAAGGCTGACCGAAATAGCATACACAAATGGAGGAGAAATTCAGCGGGCCAGGCGGCATCTCCACAGGAAACACCGACTGTTTACTCTTCCCCAGAGATGCTGTCTGACCTGGTGATTTGCTCCGGCATTCTGTGCTTGGGATTTCCAGCACCTGTGTTTATAGCCTAAATAACAGCCCGCTGACAGAGAGAAGGAAGGCAAGGAGACACAGAGGGAGATAACCAGCGTGTCTGACTGCAGGGCCGTAGGAATAGGGTCAGAATGATAATGAAAATCAGATCCGTTGCTGAAATGTCGGGTCGAGATATCCGGCTGGGTCGGAGCACAGAGACCGGATAATAACCGGATGGGGCAGGAAGTGATGAACAGGGAAAGGAGGACGGGGAGGAAGGTAAAAGCGTGAGAGAGACACGAGGGAAATTAGACAGGGAATATAATCCAACAAACAAAACAATAGATAATCGGGGGAAAGCGTCAAAATTAACAAATAGAAAGACAGGAGAAGAACAGAGATATTTACCTATCAGCAGAATAGCGCAGCGGGAATGTGCTGGGCCCCTTATGCGGAGGCCGACACATCGAAACCACCGTCTGCTATTCTTCAACAGAATTTTTTTTTTACCGCAAATCGCCGTCACGTCACCTGTGTACACAACACACATTTAACTTAAAAAGAAAAACTTGTACTTCTAACTGAAATTTCCGTCCACTCACTTCATCACTTTCTGAGATTTGTTGAGAACTTCGCGGGTAAAACGACAATTGCTGTTGTGCTCAGCGTTTGTCCAACACATCTGGTTCTCCGCTGCATGAAGCTGTGTCTGGTATTGAACAGATTGAACAGAAAATGCTGGAAACACTCATCACCTCAAGAAACATTTGTGAGTGATGAATCGGGATCAACCTTTCTGATCGTGACAATTAATTAGAAATGATGAGAGAAGAAGATAGTTTTCTGTGTCAAAGAAGGTGAGACGATGGGTGGGAAGTGAAACGGGGGACATCTCTGATAGGGCGACACCAATACACGATGACGGTAAGACAAATAGGAAAGAGAAAAACTGGTCTAAAATGGCAGAAGAACGACGGGCAGAAATGTCATTTCATAAAGAAGGAAGTGATGTGGCTGAGTGATTCCAGACCGATGCGTTTATGTGACAAGTGCTGAGAAACAGGTACAACTCACGGCGATCGCCGGGAATCGAACCCGGGTGAGCTGCTTGCAAGGCAGCTGTGCTCATCCCTATACCACTGTCGCTCCATGTTGCGGGAGTTTCGAGGAGTGAAGCGGCTCCCAGGCTCCATGTGATTCCACCAGATCCCGAGCCGCTCTCTGTCGGATCAATCCTCACTCTGCAGCAGGTTTTATTCCTGCAAATGGCGCCGGCCTCACGCATCAGCAAATGGGAAAGAAAATTCTGATTGTCCATGTTCTTTAGAAAAGCCGATGAAGATGTAAGTATGAGTTGAGTTTAGGAATAAATAAAATAACCACCAACAACCACATTGCTGGGATTATACTGTAATTCTCTCCATAGCTGGTAAAATTCTGAGGAGCAGATCTGCTGGCAAATCACACAGAAATGTCATTTTGTAGATAGGGTTACATCAATCAGACATTTCAACTTCTCCAAAATTAACCAGATCATTTTTTAGGGAAGATAAGAAATGGAATTTTTGAAGTGCATCTGAAAGAGTATTTTTGTTCCTGTCCATCGATAGTCCTATCGAACTAGGTTAGGAAATTCACTCTGTAACTTGTAAATACAGTAATCAAAACTCGCACTTTATTGTCTCTGCATAAACAACAACGTAATTGTGTCGACACCGGGCCAACAATTTAGAACAGGAATTCTGCTGTTCCCGCTATACCAATACTCATTCAGACTAATTTTCTCATCTATATCACCAAACTGGGGAATCTCAGTTGGCCAAGTGATCCATTCTTTCTTCTCCCAGTCACCGACTTGGGAGTTTTTCCTTGCGATGGTGGGTTTCTGGAAAGAGTTATTGCTGCTAGCACATTCGAAGTTTCCACTTTTATATTCATATTTTCCAGTTCAGTTATCCCATTCCAGTGTTATTGACTGTAGGTCATCTGATTGGTTTGAATTCTCTTTTCTGTTGACTCTGCTCCAGGTCAGCATCCATTTATTGCTCTCTTCTCAGCAAGCGACAATCGGTAATTTATGGCTCTTTGTTCCCTTCAGGAACCAGTTTGTGTCATGGTCCGGTCCGTGAAGTCTGCATTCCGGTTCACAGTCCAGTCCTTGGACTCAGGACTCCCGGTCTTTCAACTGTCCCTTGTTTTGATTGAGTTAATCATAGGCACGTGATTCCCATCTTGTGGCTTGGAATCTAAGTAGCCTTGGGGTTGAGTGGGGGCTGCTGGTTTGTCTTGTCATGATCCGCTGGGAGCAACCTGCCTGTGGAAGTCTAGAGCGACCACTTCCCATCTTTAGGCCGCGTTGGAGAACCATCTCTTCAAGGAGCCTTGCTGTCGGTAGTCGGAGCTGTCTTTGCGGTATGGATTCGGCTGTTTCCAGGGCCAGCGAGCTCGGTACGGATCCGGTTGTTTCTATAGCCAGCTGAGGTTGCTGGCTGAACTGCGACTCGGAGCAACCCCGATGCAGAGGTGGAACTTTCTGTAGTTCTTCGGTGTTTATCTCTTCTTGTCCTCGCCTTCGTGGGGGTAAGTCAGGCCGTTTCTTCCGTTGCCTGCGGGGAGATCTGTCTTGTCTTTGCCTCTGTTGGGTAAGTCCGACCGTTCTGCCGTTACCCGACAGATGGACCTGTCCCACCTTGGTGTGCAGATAAAGTTGAGTTCTGGCTTGTCTAAGGATAAGTCCCGGCTCTCTGTCTATGTACTGTCCTGTCTCATGTTAGTGTCGTGTTAAAGATGAGTCCCGGCTTTTCGAAGTATAAATCCCGGCTCTATGTTTATGTACAGTTCCCAGTCTGTCTCCGAGTTTCAGCCTTCGAGTTATCAGCCTCCGCAGGCCTCAAGAACCAAGAGCCAAGACCCCAGCCTGCAGGCCTCAAGAGCCAAGACCCCAGCCTGCAGGCCTCAAGAGCCAAGTTCAAGACCCCAGCCTCAAGCCCCAAGACTCTAGACCCCAGCCACATCCTGTCCTGTAGTTATGTCCTGTCCTTGCCTGGTCCTAGGGCCTGAGCCCTAGTCCAGACTCAGGTTCTGGGTCCTTGTCCAGTCTCTGGCTTGGAGCCCAAGCCCAGGCTCCTAGTGCATAGTTCCTTGTCCGGGTTCCCTGTCTTGACAATGTCCTAACCCAAGTCTGCGTTCTTGTTCGTGCTCGTTTGCATCCTGTCACGTCCCTGCCCTAGTCAAGTCCTGTTCCTTGTACTTCAGTGTCTGTGTCTTCCTGTTGGGTCCACCATCTACGCCCCCCTCCCATTGTGACAGTTTCAATCACTCCAGGCAGGCACTGACCCCAACATTCACACATTTGCATGTTATATTATATCAAAAACACCTCACAATTAACTTCTAATCTGGAAAAGACTTCTTAACACGCAATTTACCTGAAGCAACGTTGTGTTTACTTTAAAAGTCCAAAATTTTCACCTCATAAAATGGAAGATGTAAAACGGTTCCACAAAATTACATATTCACTTCTAAGTACATGGCTGGCACAAAGACACTTGTTCTGTCTGCTTCCACTGTCCTTGAGCCATTCGAGTTCTATGTTATGTTACAGATTTGAAATCTTCCGTGGCCAACATCTCCTCCTTTTTCATCCACGGAAAATTCTGGGGATCACATTACTGTTTATGTCTCAGTGAATATAGCACAAAAGGAACAGCAGAATTCATGACTATATCAAAAAATACCGATAAGGATTTAAAAATGTCATAACAAAAGCGTGAAGAAACATGATAACGTAACTAATTTCATACCATATATCAAGGAATTTAACAGGAATTAATTATTTTAAAATACAACATAGCCATAAGAAATTAAACGAAATCAACAAAAAGAAATTTTAGAATGGCATGTGCTTTTCAAACACAGAAGTTATTAAAATTGGCCTTAAAACACCGGGGGAAATACCTTGTGTAACCATCAGAACAAAGAGCAAAGCAATAATAACATGGGAAGTAAAACATATCCATTTAAACCTCAGTTCCAAACTTTATTCCAAAAGGGATGGATTCTGCAAAACGTCATTAACTAAACCCACATAATATTTAATAGTCTTGAATAACAGATCCCATAGTTGAATAACATTTTTAAAACATTAAAAACCAAACAAAAACTTTGTAACTTAGAGTTCCCTTCTTGTCAGATATGCTTGAAGTATCAATGCGATGAGTATTATTCACCACACCAAGCAAATACCAACATACATTAGCCTCATTTCCTTTACACACTTCGTCCTACATGCAACCTTCAGTGGAGCCTTCGACCATTCTGAGGCCACTCATTAGCAGAATTCCCACATCAATCGCTTCTGAACTGCAGCGTGTTTTAATTACTACTGTGTGTTTAATCCATTGATGGATTATCTACCTTGGCTTGTTCACAACAGCTGTCCAGACTGCAGTCAAGTTAGAGGCAACTTAAAAACAACGTAGTCCAAAAAATTACACAACACCCAGTGCTGAATTGTTTATTCCCCAGTAGGCTCAACCAAACAGATATCTCGGAGGCATTTCACGCATTCATCAACTTGATTTTCCATCTATATGCTTTTTGAAATACCCCCTCTGACGTAATCTGACCTTTCTTACATGTTTTTTTCTGTCTCCCGCTGTAAATTGTAGACCAGATCCGTGGCTACAATCCGAAAGCCTATAAAATACTCCGATCAGGGTCTTCTTAGCGGAGGAGTTTCTTAATCCCCGCAGAAGGATTCTACATCTCCCGATCCTGCTGTGCTCTGACTGAGACTCCATCCAATTCAGTGACTGATTTCCTGGTGAAAGGTCATTGAGCTGAACGTGAATTCGGTTTCTCTCTTCACAGACGCTAACAGATCTGCTGAATATTTCTAGCAATCCCCGCTAGTTCAGGATCAACTCTGTTTATCTGACTCCGGGATTTCAATCCAGCTGTGAAGAATTTGTAGTCGTGGCCGAGTGGTTAAGGCGATGGACTAGAAATCCATTGGGGTTTCCCCGCGCAGGTTCGAATCCTGCCGACTACGTGTATGTATCGGTTTTGACGCCTTGAATCCTCTCACGGATGCAGATTGTAAAAAGCCAGTCGAAACACAGACCTGTGTTCGCCGCCTCCAAAACCAAGAAGTGCCCATGTGTTCCGCTTTTATTCAGGTGGGCTCTACGACGCAATCGGCCAGCGTGTTCGGCACTGTATCCGAAATGCTGGTGGTTCCAGACTATTCAGGGACGCTGTTGATCCTCTGGCTTTCGCTGTACGCTCCGTGTGTTCCTAATACAGTCATTAAAAACCCACATATAGAGAACAGAACACTACCACGACCTGTCTTGCTTACATTCATGTTGACATAAACTTAATATATTGTACATGGACGATCAAACCAACAGAAACTCTTACAGGGCACCAATGTATTTCATGTTTAAATTTATGTTATCGCCACTTGAACCAGAAGGATCAATTCACTGAACTTCACTCACACCAACACTGACTGTTTCCACAACTCACTTTCAAACTAGACATTTCGTGCTAGAGACATTTTTGCTTTGTTGTTATTATTATTACTTTCTCAGCTCACGCTTGCCTGAAGTACGGGGGTGCTGAAGCACACTCATTCTTCAATAACTCCGGACTTCGGGCCATTCTACTGGTGTATAGTATAGTGGTTTTCAGCAGATTTACAGAAATATTGCTTTGCTGGCCTAACTGTTTAATGCTATTGTGTAGTGACTTTGAGATGATAGTTGTTGATATTACCGTTGGGACAATATATACCCTGTTCATGCTCGATCGTCTTTCAGTTTCTTCTTTCAATTCAGCATAGTTCTGGTGCTTTTCACTTGTTAATTGGTGTACGTTATGTGTGTTTGCAATGGCTATATCGATTATGTACGTTGTTATTGCCTTTTAATCCAGTAATATTATATATGCAGACAGTTATTATGGATTGTCCTGTAATGGATCAGTCATAAAATAATTGTACGACTCTGACCCTAATCTAGAACAGGTTTGTACTTATAGTAAGGTATGGTGTCTTTTATGAGTTTGCATTTTAAAGCATGATTTTGGTGAATGATGTTTGCCAATTGACTGTCCCTGTGTAAGTAATCAGATTGAGTTAAACTGCTGCTCCATCCTGTAATGTGTTGGATTGTTTCTGGTGTCTCTTGTCATTTTCTGCAATTATCGACTTTAATTTGTTGGGCTTTTATTATGGATTTGTAACATTTTTGTGTTAAGCACCTGGCCCTGTAATGCCACAACGAAACCCTCTGTTTCTGGGAAGAGGTCTCCAACTCTGACCCGAGCGTTCCACGTCTCCTTCTTCACACCCTGTCTGCTCAGATCATGGGGATGTTTTCCATGGAGGGTTGCTGCTCCATTAGTTAACTTTATTTGATTATTATTTTACGTTTTTGTATTTTCGCAGTCTGTTATGTTTTCTGCATTGATTGTCCGTCTTGTGTGCACTCTTTCATTGATTATATTTTGTTTCTTTGCACTTACTGTGAATCCCCTCGAGAATATGCATCTAATGGCAGCATATTTGTGCTTTGACACTGAATTTACTTTGAACTCTGAAATGTTCTGCGCTGCTACACAGGACCCGGACCCTCGGTTCCCTCCAGTGGCCGGTCGCTGGTACTGCCTCACGGATCTCACTGCGACTCTCCGGGTCGTTTTGTGAACCCAGGAGCAGGGACGTTTCGCTTCTTGTTCACATCAATGTGCCGGTTAAATAAAGCGGCGACTTGCTGCTCCACTGCGAAGTTCACGGGTCGGTCACATTAGTACAAAGGGAAACAGATAATGTTTCAGGCGGAGCCCCATTCGTCACCACTGGGAAAGAGAAAATAAGGTATTTTTCAGTTTCAGATAAAGTGGGCGAACGTGATCAGGCAGAAGAAAAGCCGCGGATCTGGTGAGTCCAAGTGAGTGACTGTAACTGTTATCATCGGGACTTTTGTTTCTGTTATATGAACAACAAAACTGTGGGGAATGCCCTGGACAGCAGTCTATGGCAATGAAAGGAGGGGGGAAAAAAGGAATCAAAAACCAGGTGGGCGGCGATCAATGATGGGTATTTTTTGGCACAAGAATCAGAGTAACGCATACAAAACACTGGGGCATCTCAGCAGGTCAGTCAGCATCTATGGAGAGGAATAAAAAATCATGTTCCTTCATCAGTACTGGAAAGGAAGTGGGAAGAAGCCAGAATAAGAAAGTCGGGGAAGAGAAGGGGTTCACGCTACAAAGTGATAGGTGAAGCCAGGTGAGGAAGGAGGGTAGATATGTTGGGGAAAGGGGAGTATTGAAAACTGGGAGGTGACAGGTGAGGAAGGAGGGTAGATATGATGGGGAAAGGGGAGATTGAAAACTGGGAGGTGACAGGTGAGGAAGGAGGGTAGATATGATGGGGAAAGGGGAGATTGAAAACTGGGAGGTGACAGGTGAGGAAGGAGGGTAGATATGTTGGGGAAAGGGCAGATTGAAAACTGGGAGATGACAGGTGAGGAAGGAGGGTAGATATGATGGGGAAAGGGGAGTATTGAAAACTGGGAGGTGACAGGTGAGGAAGGAGGGTAGATATGATGGGGAAAGGGGAGTATTGAAAACTGGGAGGTGACAGGTGAGGAAGGAGGGTAGATATGTTGGGGAAAGGGGAGATTGAAAACTGGGAGGTGACAGGTGAGGAAGGAGGGTAGATATGATGGGGAAAGGGGAGATTGAAAACTGGGAGGTGACAGGTGAGGAAGGAGGGTTGATATGTTGGGGAAAGGAGAGATTGAAAACTGGGAGGTGACAGGTGAGGAAGGAGGGTAGATATGTTGAGGAAAGGGGAGTATTGAAAACTGGAAGGTGATAGGTGAAGCAATTTGATGAAAGAATGTAGATATGTAGCGGAAAGGGGAGATTGAAAACTGTGAGGTGATAGGTGGAGCCAGTTGAGAACAAGAGGTAGATATGTTGGGGACAGTGCAGTATGGAAAACTGGGGGCCATAGGAGAAGCCAGGTTAAGATGGAAGTTAGATATGCTGGGTAAAGGGGAATATTTGTGAGGCTGGGCGGTGATTGGTGGAAAAGGAAAGGGGTTGACAGGCAGAAATCAGTTTGGAGGGGCGGGTTGACTAGAGAGAGGCGGTATTCATGCGGGGAAAGGTGAAGACGCAAGAGAGAATCCGGAATAGAAAACTAAAGCAAAGAGAGGAGAATGGAGAGATTAGCGGGTTAGAGAAATCGATGTTCATTCTATCAGATTGAGGGTTACCCAGACGGAATATGAAGTGTTGCTCCTCCAACCCGAGCGTGGCTTCATCGTGTCAGTAGAGGAATCCATGGACCAACATGTCAGAATGGGATTGGGCAGCGGAATTAAAATGGTTGACCATTGGGAAATCCTACTCGTTGCGGACGCAGCAAAGTTGTTCGACAAAATGTTTCCCCAAACTATCTTGCGTCTTGCAGTTGTAGATGAGGCCGTATTGGGAGCACCCGATACAGTATATGGCCCAGAGAAACTCACAGCTGAAGTGTTTCCTCACCTGCAAGGACTGTTTGGGACTCTGAATGTTGTGAGGGAGGAGGTGAACGGGCAGGCGCAGCATTCTTCCGTTTGGATAAATGCCAGAAGGGAAATCAGTGGGAGTGTGTAGTCGTGGCCGAATTGTTTCGCAATGCTCCGGAATCCATTGGGATTTCCTCGAGCAGTTTCGAGTCCTGACTACGGTGTACTTCCAACATTTTCTGTTTGACTCTCTGATGCAAACCAGTCATGTAGATTGTGAAAAACCGGGTCCCGCCCAGCAGCGATTGTCGGTCACGTTCTACAACGCAGAATTGAACCATTTATTCCTACTTTCCACAAAACTTGTCTCTGCGGCGCATCGGCGAGCGCGTCCGGCTGTTAACCGACAGGCTGGCGGCCAGTGATCCGGCAGATTTGTTTCTGTTGTGTTTCATTGGCAGCTGGGAAACGCTGCGCCGAAGGAAGGCCGGGGCTCCCTACTGCGGCCGCGATGGGAATTTAAACTGTTATATTTTAGACACATGTACCGAGATACAGTGAAAACCTTCTCGTTCATACTGTCCATGGAGATGAAATCATTGCACAGTGCATTAAGATCGCACAAGGTAAAGCAATAACAGAGTGCAGAATAAAGTGTAACAGCGACAGGGAAAACACACTGCAGGTAAATAATAAGGTGCAGCATCATAACGAGGTGACTTGTGAGGTCAAACGTACACCTATCGTACTAAGAACCGATTCAGTAGATAAAACAGAGGGATTGAAACTATCCATGAGCATGTGATACGTTCTTTCAGGCTTTTGTGCTTTCTGTCCGATGGAAAGAGGATACAAACAGTCGCTTTTCAGGTAGGTAGGAAGTTTAAAAATACAAGAGTAAATCTCAGACGATGGCTTAATAAGCTTTTTGCGTCTGCCATTTTATGTTGATACCAGCAGTATGTTAGAAATTCCGGATGTCACCTGGACCAGATGAACTGCACCGCGGGTTTATGAAAGAAGTGGGTGACGGTATCACGGAAGCGTTAATAGTGATTATTCAGGAATGACTGGATTCTGGAATGGTTCAGACGACAGGAAAATTGCAAAAATAATTTTAAGTTTACAAAAGACAAGATATTACGGACCGGTTGGCATGGATTTTATGTTGGGAAAATGCTGTAGTCCATTCGTAAGGATATGCTTTCAGGCGTCTGATAAAATAGTCCAGCCAACATGGTTTTCTTAAAGAGAAATCTGGCCACACAGATCTGTTGGAATTCTTTGGAGAAATAGCAGACGAGATAGAGAAAGGAGAGTCAGTGGGTGTTGTTAACTTGAATTTTCAAAAGGCCTTTATCAAGTGACGCAAAAAGATTGCTAAACAAAACTAGAGCTCATGGTATTGCAGGAAAGATACGAGAATCGAAAATATATTGGCGACTGGTGGGAGGTAAAGTCTGGGAATAAATATGCATTTTCAGTCGTTTGTCGGTAACTAGGTGTCTTCTGGAGGGGTCTCTGCCTTGTACCTTATCTGTCAATGATCTGGATGACGAAATTGATGGCTTTGTATGTGATAGAAAATTAGATGGAGGGGCTGGTAATATTGATGAGGCAGGAAGTCTGCAGAAGGTCTTGGAGAATGGGCAACTAAGTGGACGCTGGGATACAGAGTACGATAATGTATGGTCAGGCACATTGACAGAAAGACTATTTCCCAAATGGGGACAAATTCA
The DNA here is from genome assembly GCF_030028105.1 of Mobula birostris. Lineage (NCBI taxonomy): Eukaryota > Metazoa > Chordata > Chondrichthyes > Myliobatiformes > Myliobatidae > Mobula > Mobula birostris. Next base: position 34,703,356 of record NC_092397.1, read on the forward strand.
GAAATCAGACGTGCAAATGTACTGGGGAGTTCTCGTGCAGGATTCCCTAAAGGATAAGTTGCGGGTTGAGTTGGTGGTAAGAAAGACAAATACAATTTTAGCATTCATTCCGCCAGGACTAGCATCTAAAAGCAAGGTTATAATGAAGATGAATTGTAAGACATTGATCAGATTCATTTGGAGCATTGTAGACAATTGTGGGCCCATTTCTGATAGAGGATGCGCTGGCACTGGAGTGGGCCCAGGGGAGTCTCACGAGAATGATTCCGGAATGAAACGGTGAAGATACAAGGAGCATTTGACGACTCTGAGCCTCTACTCATTGGAATTCAGATAAATGAGGTAGCATCTCATGGAAACGTATCAAATATTGAGCGGCCTGGATAGAGTGGATGTGGAGAGGATGTCAGTTCAGATTCTCTGACCCTCAGCGTTGATGTTGAGCCCAATCGACCCGGGACATGGTGATGGGATCCCATGAAAAATGTCCTTTTGCCTCACTATCTGTGTGGTAGCAGTTGTCATGGCCGAGTGATTAGGCGACACACCAGAAATTCATTGAGGTTTCACTGCACAAGTTCCACTGCGGGAGAGGCGGGTCCTCTCAGAGTAATCCGTGTCCACGTAATTTCAAATTTCTTCATTCCTTCTACCAAAGTGTTATTTGTGTCGCCGTCTCGTGATGAAACTATGGAATAAGGAAATTAAAACCCTTTATTGCATTGCGCTTCAAGGGTCTTGTTATGAATTCGGGGCGTTCATTGGAAATTCTATCGGTTGAGTCACTCTTGATATTCGAGAGATCATCTGCCGCCAACATGGACTAAACTGCTTTCCTGTTGAGCCGCACATCTTCACAATTCCAAATCTCAGGGTTCACTGAGTGTGTGAAGAAATTAGATTGTTCTAGAGAGTATCGGCGATCAATGCCTAAGGTGTCCTGACTGGACAAATCTAGTGTCCCTTTGCCGCACCCACTCGGTCATTAAAGGTATCCTTCCTCAGGTAGGGTCCCCTGACTGCCGGCAAGCGAGCGGGGTTGTCTGGATCTCCCTTTCTCACAGGGCGATAGAGGCAGATTCTATTAATGAGTAATGATTCAACTATTCAAAACATATTTATTTTCAGATTTGCCTTCATCCAGGCAGCCGCAAAACAAGAAACTGGAATAACTCAATAAAAACAAAAACACTAAAAACCACTGCGCAGAGAAAGAGAAAGAAAAAAAAAACGTCATGCAAACAATAGAAGCAAGCTGACAGCATCTCAAAACAGACTGGGTGACAGATCTGCTCCCAGAGCATCCGCAGTAGGCCAAAATCTTCGGACCCCAGTTTTCACATCAGCAGGACAGTAAAGCACAGCAGCCCGATCTGCTGCGATCCTTTTGATTCTGTTATTTATTCAATTACATATACAGGATGCGATGTTAACGACACTTCTGGATACAATAAATTAACCCACCTAGGTGTGAGTCAACACATCGTAAAGTTCAAAATACCCTGTAATAGTGTCCTCCGATAATCTCGGCTGCAACTCAGCTGGTGTCCATTGTTCGAACCATTGATGTCTGTCCCAATGAACAACCCAGAGGCAAAGAGAGAGAGAGAGCGCGGAAGAGGCACAGTGGAAGAGTAACTGAATGTGTAACAGCAGGGTCACTGAAACCGGACTCATTAAATAACGTAAAACACATTCAATGCTGACATGTCGTGAACGAGGCCTCCGGAAGGGTCGGAGCACAGAGACAATAACAGGACGGGGCAGGAGGTAGCAAGCACTGAATGACAGACGGAGTCACGGGCAGAGAGACACGCGAGGAAATAAATCACCAAACAGCAGCTCGCAAGGGGAACGATGTGACGTCAGCAAAGAATCGACAAATAAAAATGAAGGAAAAGAATGGGAAACGTCCACAACGGAGCAGCTCAGCACCACGTTCAGCCAACAGCAGAGTGGCGCAGCGGGAGCGCGCTGGGCCCATGGTCGTCCGTTCGGTAGAAACCAGCTCCGATTTATCAAGTTTACCGCGGATTCGAGAATTGAAAACTTTGGACATTCTGTAAGCTAACTGGAGTGTTGAATGCATGGGATGTTCGCAAGGATTTTGCCAGAGATGGAGAGTTCCGGTATAAACAGAGGCTGGATGGACTGCGGACGTTTCCATGGAGCGCTGGAGATGACGGAGGTCTTTGTAGGTCATATCAAATAAACGGGGGCCTTTCAGAATAGTAGGAAACTGTCCTGACGTGTGTAAACCGAGGCAGCATGAGATGAAGAACTTCATGCAGATGGCGGCTGGAAACTGGAACCCATGCCTGAGTGGCTAGTGAAGGCACGTATTCCAACAATATTACAGAATTGACTGGACGAGCACCTGAATCATCAAGACACTGAGGGCAATAGCTGATAAGTGAGATTTTCATCTGGTGAGATTGGTACTTGACTCTCAGCATCGACGTGGCGGGCCGAAAGGCCTGTTTCAGGGTTGAATGATTCTGTGATTCTATATTACATTTGTTAATCGCATTAAAGGGTTTAATTTAATCGTGTATTGGAGAGAGGGATCGCTCAGGATATAAATAGACAGAGAGAGTGGTGAGTGGACTGAGAACACTCAGTGTGAACACATCATCCGACATGTTTTGGTGTGTCCTAGTTTGTTGTGAGAATCTGGTTTATAGTGACAGCAGGAAGCCGCACTGGTCCGTTCATCGGGAAAATGTGAAAGACAGGAAATCCGCCCTTGATCCACTGGATAGCCCAGTGTGAATAATAATTTTACACTCTCTCTTCGATTTAAATAATTTGGAGAATTCGTACCCGAGTTGGCAGGTTAGGCCCCTCGGACTGTAGAAGTCCGCACGGATCGGGTTCTATGAGACGTTTACATCTGATAGTTTCGATGAAAGAATATTAGAAGTCGATTAACTACGATAATCGGAAATGGAACCTGCGTCAATTGCCTGGAAGACAGATATGTTCACCATTATATCACCATCGTTCCATCATTCTGCAGGAGACTCGGGTCCTGAACTGTCTCCAGTGGTTTATGACTGTGGCTCGCACTGCTTTCTGAATCTGGTCACTCTGATGCAGTTCCTGTTATGTCAAGTTGTGGTCGCCATCCTCCCACAGACCGGAGGTAAGTGAGTAAAATCACTTCCAAATTCGAAGAGCTGCACATCGTTTCCTGCCCGTCGCATTACAAAACCGGAATAATATATATTCCGATACCACGACCAATTCCTCGTTAGTATAGTGGTTAGTATCCCCGCCTGTCACGCGGGAGACCGGGGTTCAATTCCCCGACGGGGAGATACAAATTTTACTGCATTCTTCAAGCTGAATACTGTCTTAAGAAGACAAATAAAAGAGGACAAAGTATTCGGTGTTGTAGCGATCAGTCCATTGGACATTGGGGAGGTGAAATAGCTCGGACTCCTGTGAGCTGATCCGCCTCTTCAGGTCAGTGAAAGCCGAATCAGCCTCGGAACCCCAACAAAAAGGTCTGGTAGGCGAGGTAAGTCGGTAAGGAGCGCCGCCACTCGACTGTAATCCCTGATAAAACGGCGATAACAGTTTGCAAACCACCAAAACGACTGAAGTTGATTGCAAGTCGTGGGTCTGGGCCATTCTTCCAACGCCCGGATCTTATCAGGAGCTGCCCTCACCTGCCCGCTCTCGATGTAGCCCAGGAGATGACCGAAGGGACTTAGAACTCACATTTCTTGGCCTCCACAAATAACTTGCTCTCCCACAGTCTCTGGAGGACTAGACGGATAAGGTGAACGTGTTTCTGGGGGCTGCTAGAAAATATGAAGATGTCATCTAGGTAGAAGAACACGAAGCGTTTAATGAAGTCCCGCAGCGCATCACTGATTAGGGCTTGAAAAACGGCGGGGCATTGGTGTGGCCAAATGCCATGACCAAGTACTCGATGTGGCTCAGACGTGTATTAAAGGCCGTCCTCTACTCGGCTCCCTCCCTCATCCTGACTAGATGGTAGGCGCGACGAAGGTCCAACTTCGAGGAGATGGTGGCTACCTGAAATGGTTCAAATGTCGAGTTAATCAGGGATAGTTGGTACTTTAACTTTTATATTCTCTACAAAGAAGAAACCGGTGCCTACCGGCGAGGATAAAGGTCGTATAATTTCCTCCGCGAGAGATGCACTAATATATTTCTCCATGGCCTCTCTCTCCGGTCGGGATAAGCTATAAAGACGACTGGTAGGTAACGAAGCCCCGGCCAGCAGGAAGATAGTGCAATCATACGGGCGGTGCGGGGGCAGGGAAAGAGCCCGTTGTTTGCTGAATACCTGTCCCAGGTTATGCTATTCTGCGGGGACTCCGGACAAGTCGAGTGGTTCCAGTACAGGCGGGGTGTGTTGTAATTAGCGGAACTGGGAAAGATTGAAAATCAGACAAGGGGATTAAGGCCCATTTGAGGAGGTAATAGCAAGATGGGGAATAGCCAGACGGGACTATGGCAATGGGTTAAACTTCAACTGCCACTTTTCAGCCATGTTTTGCATCCTATCGATGTCCCGATTTAAACTTTGACAGCCCTCCACACTATCCAAATGTCCCCAACAATGTCAGCAAATTTAGTAACGTATCCCTCCAATTTCTCATCCAAGTTAGTTATAAAAATCACGATGAGAAGGGGTCCCTGAAAAGAACTCTGAGGCAGATCGCTGGTCATTGATATCCAATCTGAATATGACCCGTCTACAACAATTTTTTGCTATCTGTGGGCAAGCCAATTCTGGGTCAACAAAGCAATGTCTCCTTGCATCCTACGTCTCCTTGCTTTCTTAGTTAGCCTCCCATGGAGTACCTTATCAAATGCCTTGCTGAAATCCATACAATTGCCAAGGTCGTTTTGCATAGTGAATAGTACCTGTGCTGTCTCCTCTGGTTCCGCACACACTTTTCCATTGTCACGTTTCATTGATCCTATTTTCTCACATCTTATCCTCTCGCCCTTCACAGACCTGTCGATTGCCTTAGGGTCCTCCTTAAACTGATTGCCAAGGCCTTTTCATGGCCCCTTCTGGCTCTCCTAATTTCATTTCTCAAGCTCCTTCCTGCTAGCTTTATCATTTTATATATCTCTATCAATACCTAGTTTTTTGAATATTTCGTAAGCCTTTGTTTTCTTGACTATATTTTCATCATGTGTCCACCATGGTTCCTGTACTGTAGCATCTCTTCTCTGCCTCATTGGCACCTATCTATGCAGAAAGCCACGCAAATATCCCCTGAACATTTGCCACATTTCTGCCATGCATTTCCCTGAGAACTCTGTTCCTTCCAAGTCTCTGCCTGATAGCTTCATATTTCCCTCGAACTCCAGTTAAATGCTTTTGTTACCTGTCTGTTCCTATTCCTCTCCAATGCTACGGTAAAGGAGATAAAATTGTAATCACTGCCTCAAAAATGCACTTCCACTGTCACGGTCCGGATCGGCGTCCCTTTAAAATTACTTTGTTTATGTTACGATCCGGACCGTTGACTCCCTGTTTCCCTTTGGTTCCCTTGTTTTCCCGTATCCCTCGGGCTTGGTGATTGGAGGCAATTTACTCTCGGCTGAACCGGCAGTTTATAGTCTCCGGCTTTCAGCCGTTCGGCGCGACAGCGTTTGCAACGTCAGCAAAGGTACTGCGAGCCCATGTCATCTGGCCGGAGCAAGCCTAGTCTCCTCCCGGAGCAAGTGCCAGCAAGCCGCCTTCCCTTGTCAGTACGGGTCAGTCAAAGTTAACCCGCTGTGGTGAGTCATGAGCTCGCCGCGGCTTGGAGCGGACTTGAGCCCCGTTATAGTTCTGTCCATTGTTGTGTGGTCTCCGTATCCATGTCGTACGTCTAAAAGCGATCCCGGCCTTGTACCAAGGAATACTGGATCACTGTGTCAAGAAGGGCCCCGACTCCGTCATGTGTCTACGGAGGATTCCCGGCTCAGTGTTTTATGTCCTGTGTCTGAGTCTGTCCCGTGAGTAAGAAAAAATTCCTGGCTCCGGAGGCTCCAAGTCCCCGAGTCCTGGCCCTGGCGGTCCCTGATTCCGACTCCTAGACCAGACCCTTATTCCCAGCCTTGTCTCAGGCCTGAGTCCTTGTCCAGTGCACTATTCCTGCTTCTGCTTTGCACCGAAAAATAAACTTAATATAAGTTAACCTCACATGATGTGTTTGAGTCTTGCAGTTTGGTCCACCCTTGCTCACAGCACAGCCCACTGAGATACCTGACACCTGACCAGGTTCATTTACCAACAGCAGATCAAGGGTAGCCACTCCTCTTGTAGGCTTATCTATATATTGTGACAGGTAACCTTCTTGAACACACTTAAAATCTACTCCATCTTAACACCTAGCACCAGGGATATGCCAATCAATATTGGGCAAATTAAAATCTCCCACCACGTCAACCATTATTTGTTACACCTTTCCAGAATTTGTCTCCCTATCTGCTCCTCGATGTCCCTGTTACTATTGGATGATCTATATATTAAAAAAAAACACTCAGTAGAGTTATTAACCCCTTCCTGTTCCTATTGTCCACCCACGGAGACTCAGTAGACAAGCCCTCCATCACTTCCTCCTTTTCTGCAGCCGTGATGCTGTCTCTGATCAGCAGTGCCTCCATCCGATCTCTTTTGCCTCCCTGCCTGTTCTTTCTGAAACATCTGAAGCCTGGCAGTCTGAGAACTTAAGACAATAAGACCATAAGATATAAAATCAATAGTGCGCTATTCGGTGCATAGAGGCTGCTCTGCCATTCAATCATGGGCTGATCCAATTCTTCCTGTCATCCCCACTCCCCTGCTTTCACCCTATACCCTTTGATGCCCTGGCTAATCAAGAACTTATCTATATCTGCCTTGAATACACCCACTGACTTGTCATCCACAGCCGCTAGAGGCAACAAATTCCACAGATTTACCACCCTCTGACTAAAGGAATCTCAGTTCTTAAAGGACACCTTCAATCCCGAAGTCGTGCCATCTTGCCCTATAATCGAGTATTATGGAAAATTGGAAAATAACTTTGCCATATCTAATGTCTTCAGGCCTGTTAACATTCAGAATGTTTCTATAAGATCCCACGCACCCCCTCCCCCTCTTCTGAACGCTGGGGAATACAGCTCAAGCGCTTCCAGACGTTGCTCATACGGTAACCCTTTCATTCCTGGAATCATTTTCGTGAATCTTCTCTGAACCCTTTCCAATGCCAATATATTATTTCTCAAATAAGGAGCACAAAACTGCACATAATACCCCAAGTCTGGTCTCACGAGTGCCTTATAGATCCTCACCATCACATCCCTGCTCTTGTATTCCATACCTCTGGAAATGAATGGCAACATTACATTCGCATTCTTCACAACCGATTTAACCTGGAAGTTAACCTTTAGGTCATTCAGCACAAGGACTCCCAAGTCCCTTTGCATCTCTGCATTTTGAATTCTCTACCGATCTAAATAATAGTCTGCCCGTTTATTTCTTCAAGTGCATGACCATACACTTTCCAACATTTTCCTTCATTTGCCATGATTTTGTCCATTCCCCTAAACTATCCAAGTCTCTCTGGAGGCTCTCTGTTTCCTCAACGTTACCCGTTCCTGCACCTCTTTTTGTATCATCGGCAAATTTAGACACAAATCCATTTATTCCGTAGTATAACTCATTGAATTACGTCGTAAAAAGCAGTATTCCCAACACCGACCCCGGTGAAATTCCAATGGTAACCGACAGCGAACCAGAATAGAATCCCTTTATTCCCACTCTCTGATTTATGCCGACCAGCCAATGCTACGCTCAATCAAGTAACTTCCCTATAGTTCCATGGGCTCTTAGCTTGCTAAGCGCTTCATGTGCGGCACCTTATTAAAGGCCTTTTGGAAACCCAAGTGCACCACGTCTACTACATCCGTTGTCCACCCTGCTTATAATTTCTTCAACGGATTGCAGTACGTTTGTCAGTCAGGATGTCCCTTTCAGGAAACCATACTGGCTTTGTCCTACGTTGTGATGTCGCTCCAGGTATTCCGTAAACTCATTCCTAACAATAGATTCCAACAGCTTCCCAAGCACTGATGTCAGGATAACAGGTCTATAGATTCCTTCCTGATGACTCTCTGCCTTCTTCAATAGCGGAGTAACATTTGCAATTGTCCAGTCATCTCATACAATGCCAGAATCTAGCGATTCTTGTATGATCATCGTTAATGCCTCTGCAATCTCTCCAGCTACTTCCTTCAGAACCCAAGGGTGCATTTGATCAGGTCCAGGAGATTCATCCACCCTCAGACATTAAATCTCCTGAGCACCTTTCTCTGTCGTAATTTTCACAGCAGAACTTCACTTCACTGACACCCTTGAATGTCCGGTACACTTCTACTGTGAAGACTTATGCAAAATAAAAATTCAGTTTCTCTGCAATCTCTGCATCTGTCATTACAGTATCTCCAGTGTCATTTTGTATTCGTCCTATATCTACCCTCGACTCTCTTTTACCCTTTATATTCCTAAAAATTGCTTTTAGTATCTTCCTTTTTTATTCGTCACCAGCTGCCTCGCGTTATTCCTTTTCCTTCCGAATGACCTTCTTAGTTTCCCTTAGCAAGTTTTCAAAAGCTCCCAATCCTCTACCTTCACGTCAGCTCTGGCTTCCTTGTATGCCCTCCTTGCTTTTACTTTGGCTTTGATTTCACTTGTCAGCCACGGTAGTGTCCGTCTTCCAACTCAAAATTTCTTCTTATTTGGAATATATCACTTCAAGCAGCATTGCTGCCCCTGAGCCGTACAAGTGTCTGTAATGTCCACAACATCATAGCTCCAAGTACTAATCCACGATCTAAGCTCACTAGATTTGTTCAAGATACTCCTTGCATTAAAATAGACACATCTCGAAACATCGGTCTCAGCGCATCCCTTCTCTATCACCTACCTATCCTCTCTCTCACACAGTTTACAAGCTTTCTGTTCCAATGTGTGCGACGATTCGAAAGCGGACCTAACAGCAGGACACGGACACGGACACGGACACATAAGTAGCATTACCGGAAGTGTGTTTTTTTATTAATAGTTGCCAGGACAAAATGGAAGAGTGGATTAGATGCTTACAGGACACGGAGCTGGGACTCGGAACCTGTTCAGGGAGCTGCGACAAGAAACTTGAACACGGAGCCATGACTAGAAACTTGGACACGGAACCGGGACTTAGAGTCGGATTTGGACACGGAGCCTGGACTTGGACTTGGACTGGAACACAGAGACTGGACCTGGACTTGCACTGGATCACGGAGCCTGGACTTGCAATTGGACAGGAACAATGAGCCTGGACTTGGACGTGGACTGGAACACGGATCCTGGACTTGGACGTGGACTGGAACACGGATCCTGGACTTGGACGTGGACTGGAACACGGATCCTGGACTTGGACATGGACTGGAACACAGAACCTGAACCTGGACTTGGACTTGGGCTGGAACACAGAGCCTGGACTTGGACTTGGACTTGGACAATGAAGAGATAGAATACCCAACTCGGAGTAGCCGCAAATGGCCGGACCTCCTCAGCTAGATACGAGAAGCCGAAACCAAAGAACAACAGACAGTTCTAGTCTGGGCACGGAATAGCTTATGAAGCGGCAAACGGCCGGCAATCACTCAGCTGGACACGAAGAGAGAGAATTCCCCACTCGGAGCAATGGCAAACGGCTGGACCCACCCGGCTGGAAACGATTCGGCAAAACCAAACGATGACTGTCCATTTGTATCTTGGTTCGTTAGCAAATCTCGGAGGAACCTGAAAACAACAGTATTCGCATCTTGATTTTTCATTTCCTATTCCTTTCAATGTCATTGGTTCCTCCATACCAGACCATGATGTATCCAGTCAGGATATTCTCCACTATACACCTACAGAAGTTTGTCTAAGTTTTACACAACATAGTAAATCTGCTGAAACTGGGGAATATTGGCTGTAAATGCCGGTAAATCGTTCCAGGATGCCAGGAAATTCTGCTCCTCAAAACTTCCACACTCAATGAATTCCAGTCAATATTGGGGAAATTATAGTCACACACTAATCTGTTGCTATTACATCTTTCCAATAGCCTGCATACATTTCTGTTACAGTTTTTCCTGCTGGCATTTTAAAAATAGTTGGAAATGGAAACACACAGCTTCTCAAGATGCTACTTTATCAATTCTCCGTTACATCCTGAAAGATGCCCACTGGGAGGGAGGGGTTTGATAGAGTCAATGAATTGCAGTCCATTATTAGGCTTGTACGGGCATCTGTCCTTGAAGTGCTGGGATAGTACTAGAGTTTAACAGTGAAGTATTGGGTGTGTACATGTCCGTGCTCTCACTGCACAGTGCTGAGAGTTTTATTGGTCTGTATTGTGGAAGTGAATGTCTAGATATTGTGAAGTTCTTTGTCCCTGTAGTCCACTACTGACTGTTCTTGGACAGTCTCTTATGCAGGGCATTTTTATACCAGAGATTCAGCCTGGCCTTCCTGACCATGCTGAGCTGCAGCATTCTGTTCCTGCAAACATTTTTGGTTTCCACTTGTCTGCCTCCCTGCTGCACAGTGCTGGAGCTAAAGCGGGCAGTGTCCGTGCAGTCCAGAGCTGGTTTGTGCATGTCAGTGTTCTTGCAGTTTTGCAGGTGGCCGGTGTACACAACGGGATGAGTGTGGTCTGTGTTCGGCTGTGAATTTACAGTACAATCTGGGTTTTTCATGTCTATATCCGTAGAACCAATGGGCTGGTGCTTGAAATCTGTGTTTCCAAAAAGCAGTGCTGGGGTTGTTGTGATGTCTGTTCTTCTATTCTGCCCAGCCCTGGGTCAATAGTAATATATTTTCATAAATCTCTGTCCTTGTATTAGAGTCGTGTACTGCCCCATACTCTCACTGACCAGTGTTGTGCTCTGGCAGCTCAGTGTTTTTACAGAGTGCCTCATTATTACAGAAAGAAATACCTTGTACACACAGGTAAATTGGATGTTTCCTGGAAGCAAAACTGAGTGTTTCAGATCATTATTGGACACAGGATCATTGGGGGATGCCCTAGAACATTCAACCCATCAATTCTATACTATAGAGTATCAAGTCTATAGTTCAGCATTCCCACTGTCCCATTCCCAAATCGTTTCCCACAGCTCAGCGGGTTATTTCCCCGGAAGGACCTGTCCAGTTTCAATACGAACAATTTAATTGGCTATTCCCATCACCATTGCAGGTAGTGTGTCCCAGATGAGAACCACAGTCAGTGTAAAAATAAGAATTTCATTACCTGCTACTTTGATTCTTTGTCCATTCTTCTCAAATCATTGAACAATTTACAGTGACCAGAGCAGCACAGGAACAGTCCCCTCAGCTCACTGTGTGTGTGTTGACCATGGTGTCAGTTCGATCTGTATGTTTGCCCGCATGTGGTCAGTGTCCTCCAGTGGACTAATTCCCCCAAAGTATTACCCACCTTAATACACTTTGAGAGACCCAACAATACCTCCTCCTTAGGATGAACACGTCTGAGAATGTCACCATACTCGCTTCCTGATCTCGCTTTCCTCCAGGTTCTTCTCCTGAGTGAACATCGATGAATGCAGAGTATTCATTCTGTACTCCGCAGTACAAAAATCAAAATAATACGGATCATCCATTTAACAAACCGATCTCAGTTTTGGAGGGCACCACAGATCCGACAATGTCACACAACATGTTTTTTGTCTCTGTCTCTGTCTCTGTCTCGTCGTTTTCTCGTTCACTTTTAGTCATCCTGCATCTATTGTTCTTCCAAATTCGAGTACTGTTTTTATTATTTTACCAGTCTTCCCATTCTGTTGCACGATAACACATTTCTTTCCAATTATCTTTTGACCTTTGTCAAATTTAAGATGTGTATAAAAGACTACTGCATCAGAAACTCCAAACACAAAATGCTAGAGGAACTCAGCAGAATTCTTGTGTGTTCCCTTGGATTTCCAGCATCTGCAGATTTTCTCGTGTTTTTAAATTAGCAACATGGTCAATTGATCGTTTCCATCCCGACATTTTTCTCTATTGTATCTTTATTGACGAGGATGAAGCTGAATGACTCAGTGACAGATCAAAATGGGAAACTACAGAAAAAGAAGGTAGGATTAGAACAGCGTCGTTATCTTCGTCGAATACTGAATAAATAGACAACAAAATGAAATCCCTAAATGTAGCTGCTCCGTGACAAGATTCAGTCCTTGTAATTAAAGGGACCGGCCTATTTCCACCAGAGACACTACTGTGTAATGCCACAGAATTTTCATGTAGACAGTATACGTACATCAGAGACAATGGTGTTGAATCAAATTGTTTGTTCTAGTAACTGTAACTGAGAAAGTTAGTGCGGAGTATAACCGTATCTCTGGAGACTAAGCCGCTGTATAAATCAGGGTTGATGTGAAGCATCAGCTCAGTGTCTACCGGAGCTGTGAATTCAGGAGCAACAGTAACCACAGATTCTCATGAAATGGTGTATCCAGTCATCTGGCGGATACGAAACATTTACTATCTTATTATTTCAGCCTTTGGAATACCCGGTAAGTCGCAGTGGCAGCTGCTGTTGGTGGGAAATAATGTTTATTCCCAGTGCTGTGATTGTTCCTTTCACTGCCACATTCTAGTCCCAGTATTCCACATTTCAGGTTTGGAATGGAAACACCGGGAATATGGATTGTGGGATCAGGATCTAAAATAAACGGCTACAGGAATTGAGGGATTCTGCCAACATCTGCGGAACTGAGTGGGTCAGGCAGCGTTCTACCAACGGTTTGGGATCAATAATGGGATGTTCGTGTTTCTGTATTTTTGGTCTTGTAGCAGCTGCACCGCATTTGCAAATATTGTGTTGAAACAGCCCGCGGTCATTCTACCGATTGATTGTCCGTATTTGTATATGAGCGATTGACTGAGTTCGGTGTGTGCTCGATTCATCGACTGGCAGAAACGCGTTAGCAAATGTCAGGAGTTCCATGATGTTTCACGAGCCTGTTGTGGATTTTTAATAACTGTGCGCAATATAACTGAATGTAAAGCAGTTGATGGACAACACAATAAACACGAAACCCCAAGCAGCTTGTACAGAACGAGAAAGCAGTTAACACACGTGTCTGGGGTCTATCCGAGGACAGTTCTGTGGAGAACTGTTTTAACTGTTTTACCACATATTCTGTTTTAGCCGAATTAGCGTTTCCAGCTTTTCCTGTTTTTGTTTCGTCCGTCGGCAGTTCTGTCGCTGACAGTGATCGCCATGATTATCCAATGGAGGAATCCCGCCATCAGCGTCCGAACGAGACGCGGAAGGCACCGGTAGACATTGTTCCATCCAGTATTGACTCTGAGGAGGTAGTTACTCATTTTTAGCTTTCCGCTGACATTTCACATTTCGGTCACAGTAAGTAATCCGCATTCAAATTATTTTACTATGTAAACTCCTTCCTTGTCTCCGCCAGATCTGTACCCTCCCTCGACCCTCCCATGCTAAATCCAACAATTAAGTGGCAATATCACAGGATCTCCTGAACCTGCTGCACTGGCTTCTAATCAGTATTTTCTCAACTTGTAGCCTCTCTCGGCCCTCCCACCACTAAATTCAAAAATTAAGTGGAAAGATTACAGGATCCGCTCGAACTGCAGAATTGGATTCTGTTTGGATTTTCTGAAACTGCTGTTCCCTGTCTCTCTTCCAGCGAACTTGGTGGCGATTGTGATCCTGTCCCGAGGAAATTGCGGTCTCTCCAAATGTATCACTCTCTACCTTGTGGGAATGGCAGCGGCCGATCTCCTGGTCGTTATTTCGAATCCGCTGCTGAAGTGGACTGCTGCGATTTATTTTCCCCGATCATTCCTGCGAATCACTCCTGTGTGCAGACTCGTCACGTGGTTGATGTTTGCGAGCACTGCGACCTCAGTCTGGCTGACTGTCGCTTTCACCGTCGATCGATTTGTGGCTATTTGCTATGAGAAGCTGAAAACAAAATATTGCACCGAGAGAACGGCGGCTGTGGTTATCGGGACAGTGAGTGTGCTGGCCTGTTTGGAGACTGTCCCCTGGGGCTTTGTGTACGGGGCTGGAAAAATAATTGATGGTGTTTCCTGGTATTGTGTTTTAACACCGAGCTTCACAAACTCTCCCTCATGGGCGGCATTTGAGATTTTTCATCGCATTTTCTACCCTTGCATCCCTTTCATTCTGATGTTGCTGTTCAATATTCTGACTGTCAGGCGGATTCTAGCGGCCAGTCGAGCCCGCAGGGGGCTCCGGGGACAAAAGAGTGGAGAGAATGACAAGGACCGGGAGATGGAGAACCGACGCAAATCCATCGTTTTGCTGTTCAGCATCACCGGTAGTTTCATATTGTTGTGGGGAACAATGGTGGTATTCACTATCTATAGACGGGTTACAAACAGTAATGTTCGTTCTGTCACGGATCCTCGTTACGTCACATACCAAACATCGACAATGCTACAGATTCTCAGTTCCTGCACCAACACGTGTATTTACGCCCTGACTCAGAGCAAATTCCGAGAGGAACTGAAGAATGCGGTGAAATACCCACGGAATCTGATTTTGAAACTCATGAAACGTTAGAAATAAATGCTGTAAAGTATTACAATTTAGCTGCCTTCATACGTCCTATTCTAGCTCCCCACTTGTGGGTAAATGGTAACAATGTGATGAACAGAGTTACAAAACAAATACGAGAAAATCTGCAGATGGTCGCAATTCAAGACAACAAACACAAAATCAGACCCTGATGACGTTTCTCACAGAAAATGCTGCAGGAACTCAGCAGGTCTGGCAGCATCTATGGAAAAGAGCAAATTGTCGACGTTTCGGACCGCCACCCTTCATCAGAAACCTGACAACTGTTTACTCCTTTCTGTTATGTGTGTGTTGCTTAGTTTGACAAGACAGCTGTTTAAAGCTGATCCCGCTGGCATCGCTGGCTTCACATTCCCAGAGAAATCCCCTTTACACCTCACGTCCTGCCATGCTAAAATGAAGCTCGAGGCGAACCTGTTTCCCCTGCTTCCAGGTTCTGACAAAACTGCCAGATCTTGGATAATATTTTCGACTGTATCAACCACTCCTGCTTCCGTCACAACCCGTCTTTTCCTTCAACCTCTTTTCTCCTCCTTCTCTACCTGGAGTTGTCCCTTCTCATTGCCACCTTGAACTATCGCTATGTAACAGAGATTTTTTTTTTATAATTGAAGACAAATTACCATTACCTTCACTCGTAGCTCTGTGTGCGGGAGCGGGAGAGGGAGAGATCGTGAAGGAGTGAGCGTGAGAAGGAGACAGCGCCAGGTTTGACGATGGGAAGGAGAGAAAGTGAATGAGACCTGGCAAGAAAGGGGGCGCGGGGAAGAGCGCGCGAGGTAGAGAGCCTGAGGGGAGCGAGCGTGAAAGAGAGCACGAGGGTGAGAGCGTGCACAGGGGTGAGCGCGAGGGCAAGCGAGAGAAGCAGACATCGTGTTCGGAGAGAGGAGTGGGAGGGAGGGCGGGAGAGACAGAGTGAGAGAGAGAGAGCGAATGAGACTGGGATGGAGGGAGCGGGAGAAGGAGACAGCCCGAGGGCTGAGGGCGCGAAGGGTAGTGAGCGAATGAGACATCGCGAGTAAGAGGGTGCAAGGGAGAGCGCAGGAGGAACAGGGCGTGAGCGAGGAGGAGCGTGAGAAGGAGTAATCGCGAGTGGGAGAGAGGTAATGAGACATGGCGATGGAGAGAGGGAGAGACAGAGAGGGAGAATAAGAAGGGGAGGGACAGAACCGGCTGCATGGCATTGTCGGATCTCTGTTTCCCTCGAACACTGAGATCGGACTGTATGTGTGGTGGATGATCAGCATTATTTTGACTCATGTATTGCTAGTATTGTAGACATTTGTGTTTCTTTCTGTACAAAAACCGTGTGAGTTCTAATAAAGTGTTTTGTTTTAACACGTGTGCAGTCTCCTTTGTTTGCGAATGCATATGTAAACAAACTGAGCTGAATCAAAATGAATACTGAATGAATTATAACACAATTTTCCTTACAAAGAGGCTATCAGATAAGTTCCTGAACATACAGGAAATAGATAGATATGAATCATATGCAGCAAACTCTTTAGCCGAGGAGATACAGAAAGGAATATCTGAGGTAATGAGTGAGATTGCAGGAAAGTGCGTTACCTTCATCATGTTATGACCAAGGATGTCTGTGAAAAGTTACAGACCATTGTTAAAGGGTAGGATGAGCAGCCAGAAGTCATGGTCCTTATTAGAACTAACAACAGAGAGACAAGTTCCCAGAAGCAAAAGTTAAGGA
The DNA here is from genome assembly GCF_030028105.1 of Mobula birostris. Classification (NCBI taxonomy): domain Eukaryota; kingdom Metazoa; phylum Chordata; class Chondrichthyes; order Myliobatiformes; family Myliobatidae; genus Mobula; species Mobula birostris. Next base: position 34,719,715 of record NC_092397.1, read on the forward strand.
GGTGAGCAGTGAGTTAAAAAATTAAAAAAAAAACTCTGGGGTGGTGATTTCAGGATTACTTTCGATGTCACATGCTTGCGACGTAAGTGATCATATGCTACTGCACTTAAACGTGTGGCTCACAATCTGGGGCAGGAGGGAAGGCAGCAGGAGCACTCATCATTGGGCTCTCCCGTATAGGAAGGATGGCTTGCACTGTAGGGTAAATCATATTCTCACAAAGAATCTTCCTGGAGCCACCATGATGATTTTGATCATGTGGCATCTGGAGGGTGTGTTGGTGTCCAGAGTTACAGGTGAGTAGGTTGCATTGGTGGAAGGTAGAGATGAGGTCAAAGAAAACCTAAAGGAAGTCAAGATGGGATCACCATAATGAGCACAGTGGCACCGAACGGCAAAAGTGAGTTTATTTCAGTGTAGGAGTGTAAAACAGTTAAGGCAGACATACCCAGACCTGTATTTATACACGGCACGGTGATTCATCCGTTGCAGAGATGTGGTTGAGAGAGGGTCAGGACTGGTATCTAAACATTCCAGGATTTGGATGATTCAGAGAGTCCAGAGGGAGCTAAAAGAGGTTGAGGAGCCGCACTGCTGATCAGGCAGAATGTCACCAGCTCGAAGTCATCCCGGAAGCTCAAACAGTAAGACAATGTGGAGGGACTCAGGAATAAGAAAAGTGTAATACCGTAGGCGTCACAATAGCCAGTAAGAGAGGGAAACAGATATGTGAGCAGGTTATTGACTGATGTCAAACAATAGAATACACTAGTTGGTTAATCTTCTCTCCAGAAGGACTTGCACTTCCTTACCACCTGAGGATTGGATAGGGCATTATTTGTCAGGTGTATTTATGATGGTTTACAGAAACAGCATGTAGATGGTCCACCAGGGAGGGGACATACTTGTGATGTTAGTGGGAAATGAGCCTAGCGAGATGAGTGGGGTTTCATTGAGACAGATTTACGGATTATAATTCTGGAGGTTTTCCGGTGGTTATTATGAAGGTTAAGTCTGAACCTGCAGGTGAACGAATCAGAATCAGGGTTATTATTAACGGCATGTGTCGTGAAATTTGTTAATTAGTAGTCGCAGTTTAATGCAAAACATAATATAGAATAAAAAAAAGGAATAATAAATCAAGCAATCAATAAATAATTAAACCTCAGTGTACATGTATTGAATATACGAGAAATTGTGCAAAAAAACTTAAATACTGTATATCAAAACATGTCAGATAATTTCCAGGGGTTCAATGCCAATTTAGGAAATCGGATGACAGAGGGGAAGAAGCTATTAATGAATCACTGAGTGTGTGCCTTCAGGTTTCTGTATCTCCGACCTGATGGTAACAGTGAGAAAGGGGCATGCCTAGGGTGCTGAAGGATCTTAATAATGGATGCTGCCTTTCTGAGACACTGCTCCTTGGTGACTTTGTAGGCTTGCAGCCGAGATGGAGATGACTAAAGGTACAACCCTCTGCAGCTTCGTTCGGTCCTGTGCAATAGCCTTCCATACCAGACAGTGAAGCAGCCTGTCAGAATGCCCTCCACGGTACATCAATTGACGTTTTTTGAGTGTACTTGTGGACATAACACACCTCTTCAAACTCTAATAAAGTATAGTTGCTATCATGCCCTCTTTATAAATGTATCGATATAGACATAGACATAGCATCGTACAGCACAGTACAGGCTTTTCGTCCCACAATGTTGTGCCGACCCTCAAACCCTGCCACACATATAAGCCCCCACCTTAAATTCCTCCATGTACCTGTCTAGTAGTCTATTAAACTTCACCGGTATCTGTGCTCCGACCACTGACTCAGGCAGAGCATTTCACGCACCAACTACTCTCTGAGTAAAAAAAAACCTTCCTCTAATATCCCCCTTGAACTTCCCACCCACTTACCTTAAAGCCATGTCCTCTTGTATTGGGCAGTGGTGCCCTGGGAAGAGGTGCTGGCTATCCACTCTGTCTATTCCTCTTATTATCTTGTACACCTCTATCATGTCTCCTCTCATCCTCCTTCTCCCAAAGAGTAAAGCCCTAGCTCCCTTAATCTCTGATCATAATGCATACACTCTAAACCAGGCAGAATCCTGGTAAATCTCTTCTGTACCATTTCCAATGCTTCCACATCCTTCCTATAGTGAGGCGACCAGAACTGGACACAGTACTCCAAATATGCCCTAACCAGAGTTTTATAGGGCTGCATCATTACATCACGACTCTTAAACTCTATCCCTCGACTTATGAAAGCAAACACCTCATAAGCTTTCTTAACTACCCTATCTACCCATGAGACAACTTTCAGTGATCTGTGGACATGCACCCCGAGATCCCTCTGCTCCTCCACACTACCTTGTACTCTGCCTTGGAGTTTGTCCTTCCAAAGTGTACCACCTCACACTTCTCTGGGTTGAACTCCATCTGCCACTTCTGCATCCTATCAATGTCTCTCTGCAATCTTTGAATATCCTCTACACTATCTACAGCACTAGAAACGTTTGTGTCGTCTGCAAACTTGCCAACCCTCCCTTCTACCCCCACATCCAGGTTGTTAATAAAAATCACGAAAACTAGAGCTCCCAGAACAGATCCTTGTGGGACACCACTATTCACAATCCTCCAGTCTGAATGTACTTCCTCCACCACGACCCTCTGCCTTCTGCAGACAAGCCAATTTTGAATCCACCTGGCCAAAGTTCCCTGGATCCCATGCCTTCTGACTTTCTGAATAAGCCTACCGTGTGGAACCTTGTCAAGTGCCTTACTAAAATCCATATAGATCACATCCACTGCACTACCCTGATCTATATGCCTGGTCACCTCCTCAAAGAACACTATCAGGCTTGTTATACACGATCTGCCCTTCACAAAGCTATGCTGACTGTTCCTGATCAGACCATGATTCTCTAAATGCCCAGAGATCCTATCTCTAAGAATCGTTTCCAATAGCTTTCCCACCACAGACGTAAGGCTCACTGGTCTATAATTACTCAGACTATCCCTACTATCTTTATTTGAACGAGGGAACAACATTCGCCTCTCTCCAATCCTCGGGTACCATTCCCGTGGACAACGAGGACATAAAGATCCTAGCCAGAGGCTCAGCAATCTCTTCCCTCGCCTCGTGGAGCACCCGGGGAATATTCCGTCAGGCCCCAAGGACTTCTCCGTGCTAATGTATTTTAATAACTCCGACACCCCCTCTCCCTTAATATCAACATGCTCCAGAACATCAACTTCACTGATATTGCCTTCACCATCATCAAGTTCCCTCTTATTGGTGAACACGGAGGAGAACTATTCATTGAGGACCTCGCTCATTTCAGGGACCGTACTACCAACGGTTTGAAATCAATAATGGGATGATCGTGTTTCTGTATTTTTGGTCTTGCAGCAGCTGCACTGCATTTGCAAATATTCTGTTGAAACAGCCCGCGAACATTCTACCAATTCATTGTCCGTATTTGTATATGAACGACTGACTGAGTTAGGTGCCATGTTCAAACAATCGACTGCCAGTAACGCGTTAGCAAATGTTCAGAGTTCCATGATGTTTCACGAACCTGTTGTGGATTATTGATAAATGTGTGCAACATAATTAAATATAAAGCAGTTGACAGACAACACAATGAAATATTTGCTGAGCAGATTATCACAAGCGGGGGCCTAGTGAGATGGATGAACTGAGGGAAATACATATTAGTAGGGAAGTGGTGTTAAGTAAATTGAAGAGATTAAAGGCAGATAAATCCCTAGGGCCAGATGGTCTGCATCCCAGAGTGCTTAAGGAAGTAGCCCAAGAAATAGTGGATGCATCGTGATAATTTTTCAAAAATCCTTAGATTCTGGATTAGTTCCTGAGGATTGGAGGGTGGCTAATGTACCCCGCTTTTTTTTAAAAAAAAGGAGGGAGAGAGAAACCAGGGAATGATAGACCGGCTAGCCTGACATCGGTGGTGGGGAAGATTCTAGAGTCAGTTATCAAAAATGTGATAACAGCACATTTGGAAAGCAGTGAAATCACCGGACAAAGATAGCATGGATTTGTGAAAGGAAAATCATGCATAACGAATCTCATAGAATTTTTTGAAGATGTAAGTAGTAGAGTGGATAGGGGAGAACCAGTCGATGTGGTAAATTTAGATTTTCAGAAGTCTTTTGACAAGGTCCCACACAGAAGATTAGTGTGCAAACTTAAAGCTCACGGTATTGGGGGTAAGGTATTGATGTGGATAGAGAATTGGTTGGCAGAGAGGAATCAAAGAGTGGGAATAAACGGGACCTTTTCAGAATGGCAGGCAGTGACTAGTGGGGTACCGCAAGGTGCAGTGCTGGGACCCCAGTTGTTTATAATATATATTAATGATTTAGACGAGGGAATTACATGCAGTATCCCCAAGTTTGCGGACGATTGGGAAAAGGGGAGGTGCAACGAGACCTGGGTGTCATTGTACACCAGTTGTTGGAAGTGGGCATGCAGGTACAGCAGCCGGTGAAAAAGGCGAGTGGTATGCTGTCATTCATAGTAAGAAGATTCGTGTACAGGAGGAGGAAAGTACTACTACAGTTGTACAAGGCCTTAGTGAGACCACACTTGGAGTATTGTGTGCAGTTTTGATCCCCTAATCTGAGGAAAAACATCCTTGCCATAGAGGGAGTACAGAGAAGGTTGACCAGATTGACTCCTGGGATGGCAGGACTTTCATATGAGGAAAGATTGGATCGACTAGGCTTATATTCGCTGGAATTTAGAAGATTGAGGGGGGATCTGATTGAAACGTATGAAATTCTAAAGGGATTGGACAGGCCAGATGCAGAAAGATTGTTCCCGATGTTGGGGAAGTCCAGAACAAGGGGTCACAGTTTAAGGATATAGGGGAAGCCTTTTAGGACCGAGATGAGAAAAAAAAAACAAAACCTTCTTCACACAGAGAGTGCGAATCTGTGGAATTCTCTGCCACAGGAAACAGTTGAGGTCAGTTCATTGGCTATATTTTAAGATGGAGTTAGATATGGCCCTTTTGGCTACAGGGATCAGGGTGTATGGAGGGAAGGCTGGTACAGGGTTTTGAGTTGGATGATCAGCCATGATCATACTGAATGGCGGTGCAGGCACGAAGGGCTGAATGGCCTACTCCTGCACCTATTTTCTTTGTTTCTATGTTTCTATGTCCTAGACCAGACCCTCTAACCTAGCCTTGTCTAGGGCCTGTGTCATGTCCAGCATCGTTTCTTCCCCACTTCCCTTGCTTGTTTGACACACCAAGTCCTGTTCTAAGTACTTCAGTGTTGATGTCTTGCATTTGGATCCGCTCCCATCGTTCCCGTTAAGACAGAGCTGGAGCTTTTGGAAAGCATATAGTTGGATAAGTCACCGACACCATACGGGATGTACCCCAGGCTACTCTGGAAAGTGAAGGAGAAGTTTGCTGAGACTCTGATGAATATCCTTGAAATATCAGTCAAGACGGGAGTTTTTCCAGAGGATAGGATGGTTGCAGGTGTCGTTCCCTTATTCAACAAAGTGAGTTGGGATAGCCCAGGAAATTATAGGCCAGCGAGTCTTACATCAGAGGTTGGTAAGTTGGTGGAGAAGATCCTGACAGTGTCACAAAGGCGGGGGCTTTGGGAGCAAGGGTAAACCCAAATGCAAGACACATCGTGTGAGGTTACTTAGATTTAGTTGATTGTTTGATACCAGGAGAGCAAGGCAGGAGCAGGAAAGAGCGAACTGGACAAGGACTCAGGACTACGACTAGGCTGGGACCAAGGGTCTGGGCTTGGACTCGGAATCGGCTCCCAGAACTAGAGGAGACATGAAGAGGCTAGGGTATGGACTCCGAGCCAGAGACTGGGCAAGGACCCACTACCTGGATCCTGCCTCGGACTCGGACCCCAGAACCAGGCAAGGACATGACATGGGCTAGGAAGAGGAAGAACATGGGAGCACAGAGCCTCGGTCTCGGGGAGCGGGTACATGGAACCATGGACACATACACAGAACACAGAGTCGGGACCCCACCTTGGGTACAGGACATAGGGCCGGGACTCATGACCCTCCGCGGGGCAACGGCAAGACGGCCTGACTTACCCCGCGGAGGTGAGGACAAGACAAGACAAGACACGACTCCCCGCGGGGCAACGGCAAGACAGCCTGACTTACCCCACGGAGGCGAGGACAGGACAAGACATGACTCCCCGTGGGACAACAGCAAGACGGCCAGACTTACCCCACGGAGGCAAGGACAAGACAAGACAAGACCAACACGAATGAACACCAGACAGCACCTATATAGCTCCGGCAACGGAACTAGACCGAAGTGCGGGCGCGTCCTGTAGACGAGGGCTGGAGGCGAGAGGGGCAGAGTAGGTATTCAAACAAGGGGGTGTGACAGGAATCACAGACCGCCAGGGCCAGGACTTGACTCAGAACTGGGAAGCTGCCAGGACCAGGACTTGACTTGATGCTTGAATGCCGCCAGGCACAGGACTTGATTTGGTGCTTGAATTCAGCCAGGACCAAGAGTTGACTTGGTGCTTGAATGCCGCGACGAAAAGGACTTGACTTGTGGCTTGAATGTCTCCAGGAACAGGACTTGACTTGGTACTAGAATGCCGCCGGAGCCAGGACTTGACTTGGAGCCTTCGGGTAGTGGCGAGCTCTCGACTCGGCCCCGGAACAGTAGACAGCGGTTCTTGATTCCCTCCGGCGGGTTAACTGACGGACCTACCTCGGTGAGGAAACTTTGCAGGCTCGCTTTGGCGAGGTAACTGGACAGGGTTGCTCCGGTGAGGAGAGGCGAAGTACCAGCGCTCGCTTCGGGCGGAGACAAGGCTTGCTCCGGCCAGATGTCACTGGCACGCCGTAACTTTGCAGACGCTCCCGTGCCGAACGGCTGAAAGCCGGAGACTATAGACTATTGGTTCAGCCAAGCGTTAATTGCCTCTAATCACCAAAGCCAAGGGACACGGAAAAACAGGGAATCAACGGTCTGGATCATAACATAAACCAGGTAAATTTAAAGGGACCCCGATCCGGACCATGACAGCGAGGTAGGATTTCTGAACATTTGGAGAGGCATAATATGATTAGGAATAGTCAGCATGGCTTTGTCAAAAGCATGTCTTGCCTTACGAGCCTGATTAAATATTTTGAGGATGTAACTGTGAATATTGTTGAAGTAGAGCCGTCGATGTTGTGTATATGGATTTTAACAAGGAATTTGATAAGGTACGCCTTGCAAGGCTTATTGAGAGAATAAGGAGGCATGGGATCCATGGGATCCAAAGGATATTTGGTTTGTGGATCTAGAGCTGGCTTGCCCATAGAAGGCAAAGCGTAATTGTACACGGGTCATGTTCTGCATGGAGGACCGTGACCAGTAGTGTGCCTCAGGGATCTGTTCTAGAAGAACTACTCTTTGCGATTTTTATAAATGACCTGGATGAGGAAGTGGAGGGAGGGGTTAGTAGATTTGCTGATGACACAAATGTTGGGGGTGCAGTGGTTAGTGTGGCGGTCTGTATGGGTTTACAACGGGACATTGATAGGATGCAAATCTGGGCTCAGAAGTGGCTGGTGGGATTCAACAAATTAAGTGTGAGGTGTTTATTTTTGGTAGATCAAATATGATGCCAGAATATAGCATTAATGGGAAGACTCTTGGCTGTGTGGAGGATCAGAGGGATCTTGGGGCCCGAGTCCATAGGTCACGCAAAGCTGTTACGCAGTTTGACTCTGAGGTTAAGAAGGCATACGGTGCATTAGTCTTCATCAATCGTGGGATTGAGTTTAACAGCCAAGAGCAGCTCTTTTGGACCCTGGTCAGACCCCACTTGTAGTACTGTACTCAATTCTGGTCGCCTGAGCACAGGAAGGACGTGGAAACCATTGACAGGACGCAGAGGAGAATTACAAGGATGTTGCCGCGATTGGGGAGCATGTCTTATGAGAATATTTTTAGTGAACTCGGACTTTACTCCTTGGAGGGGCGGAGGTTGACAGGTGACTTCATAGAAGTGTAGTAGATTAGGAGAGGCATTGATCGTATGGATAGTCAGTGTTTTTTTCTTTTTTTTCCCAGGGCTGTAAGATGGAAATCAGGAGGAGATGAGGGCAATACAGAGGGACATGAAAGCTAGGTTCAGGGAGGCTAAAGACAGGTACAGGAGGAAGCTTGAGTGGGAACTCCAGCAGTACAACATGACAGAGGTCTGGAGGGGGATGAGGACCATCACTGGGTTCCGGCAAACTAGCAACAGAGGAGCTGAGGCAGTGTGGACAGGGCCAACGAACTTAACCTGTTCTTTAACAAATTTGACATTGTGGCCCCTGCCCATCCCCCACATGGGTCATCTGTTGTCTGGCACCAACCAACGCATATTCCACTCTCCCCTCCTACCCCTCCTAACAGTCCCCCACTCTGCTCTCATGACTATACACCTTCCCCACATGAAATCACCACTGTGGGCTTCACAGCTGAACAGGTGAGAACTCAGCTGAAACGTCCCAACCCATGCAAGGCTGCAGGACCGGATGGTGTCAGTACCAGGGTGCTCAAAGCCTGTGCCCCTCAGCTAAGTGGAGTACTTCACCATGTATTCAACCTGAGCCTGAGGAAGACGTCCTGCCTCGTACCTGTGCCGAAGACGCTGCGCCCCAGCGGCCTCAATGACTACAGACCAGTGACATTGACCTCCCACATCATGAAGACCCTGGAGAGACTTGTTCTAGAGTTGCTCCGGCCTATGGTCAGGCCACACTTAGACCCCCTCCAGTTCACCTACCTTCCCCGACTAGGAGCTGAGGATGCCATCGTCTACCTGCTGAACTGTGTCTACGCCCACCTGGACAAGACAGTGAGCACTGTGAGACTCATGTTTTTTGACTTCTCCAGTGCGTTCAACACCATCCGCCCTGCTCTGCTGGGGGAGAAGCTGACAGTGATGCAGGTGGATGCTTTCCTGGTGTCATGGATTCTTGATTACCTGACTGGCAGTCCACAGTACATGTGCTTACAACAGTGTGTGTCCGACAGAGTGATCAGCAGACCTGGGGCTCCACAGAGGACCGTCTTGTCTTCCTTTCTCTTCACCATTTACACCTCGGACTTCAACTACTGCACAGAGTCTTGTCATCTTCAGAAGTTTTCTGATGACTCTGCCATAGTTGGATGCATCAGCAAGGGATATGAGGCTGAGTACAGGGCTACGGTAGGAAACTTTGTCACATGGTGTGAGCAGAATTATCTGTAGTTTAATGTTAAAAAAGACTAAGGAGCTGGTGGTAGACCTGAGGAGAGCTAAGGTACCGGTGACCCCTGTTTCCAAACAGGGGGTCAGGGTGGACATGGTGGAGGATTACAAATACCTGAGGATACGAATTGACAATAAACTGGACTGGTTAAAGAACACTGAGGCCGTCTACAAGAGCGATCGGAGCCGTCTCTACTTCCTGAGGAGACTGAGGTCCTTTAACATCTGCCGGACGATGCTGAGCATGTTCTACGAGTCTGTGGTGGCCAGTGCTATCATGTTTGCTGTTGTGTGCTGGGGCAGCAGGCAGAGGGTAGCAGACACCAACAAAATCAACAAACTCATTCGTAAGGCCAGTGATGTTGTGGGGATGGAACTGGACTCTCTGACGGTGGTGTCTTAAAAGAGGATGCTGTCCAAGTTGCATGCCGCCTTGGACAATGTCTCCCATCCACTACATAATGTACTGGTTGGGCACAGGAGTACATTCAGCCAGAGACTCATTCCACCGAGATGCAACACAGAACGTCATAGGAAGTCATTCTTGCCTGTGGCCATCAAACTTTACAACTCCCCCCGTGGAGGGTCAGGCACCCTGAGCCAATAGGCTGGTCCTGGACTTAGTTCCTGGCATAATTTACATATTACCATTTATGGTTTTATTACTATTTATTATTTGTGGAGCAACTGTAACCCAAATCCAATATCCCCCGGGATCAATAAAGTATGACTATGACTATGACTATGACTAAATTGCTAGCACGAGAGGACATAGTTTTAATCTGTTTGAACGTCGGTACAGAGGAGATGTCAGGTGTAAGTTGTTTTTTTTTAACGCAGAGAATAGCGAGTGCGTGGAATGGGCTGCCTGCAGCGGTGGTGGAGGCTGAAACGACAGGGACTTTTAAGAGACTCCTGGATGGCTACATGGATCTTAGAAAAATAGAGCGCTATGGGTAAGCCGAGGTAGTTCTGTTACGTCATCAGCAACAATTAATGTAGAATTGAGTCAGGCTTTATAAACAAACAATCATATTTATTAAACTCTGCTCAACAATAGCGAAAAGTATTCAAACGACTAACCTAACCGGAAGTTAACTGCTACATGGCAACTCTGGAACAGTTCTTAAAATGGTAAATACAAACAGTCTTAAAGTGGTAAATTCAAACACAGTCTTAAAATTGTAAATTCTGAAATCCAAGTGATTTACACAGTCAATAAGGAGAGACTTCTCTGGAAACGAATTTCTTCGAGGACGTGACGTTACTGTTGATTCTGTCCAAAGGATTCACGACGAAGGAAATAAAATGGCTTAAAGTAATTGACCTTTTCCTGGCGAATGAACACTACACAAAACTTCCTGATCTTACAGGGTTATCCCAGATGCAGGTCACTATTTCTGAACGAAGATTCAATAAGGTCGATCCTGTATTAAACCACCGAACGACAGCAACTTTACTCAATCATTGAGGTTTTCGTACTTTAGTAAGGTCTTCACTCTCCAATGCTAGACTTACAATAGAAAGTACAACTCCACCTTAAAACGAAACTGTGCTATGAGACAAATACGTAGCATAACGGAATAACCGACGAATTAAACAACGAATCAAACTGCGGAGCAACAGAGGTCTCCCTTTTATATACCTGTTGGGAACATGTCATCACGTGACCTCGCACTGGCAGGAAAATTACATCACCCCACCATCACCAGACTATTACATCGTGCTAACAAGATACTCAGTTACATCACGGTCATAGGACAATCACGAGATACACATGATGTACGTAACAGTTCTAGGGTAAGGATATCTTCAGCATAGCTTTGTGGGCCGAAAGGCCTGTACTGTGTTGTAGGTTTACTATGTTTCTAACATTATCAATGTTTTCGGTGAAATTCTTAACTCTGCACAAACTTACATAGTATAGACAGTAAATGATCGTAAATCCAACAAATTTCGCTCTAACATAATCTGAGTCAATTTTGAAGAAATTGCAATGACACACTACTCAGTTGCTTTTACTATTTTCCATAACATGCCTACATTCTTGTTCCTCTTTCAGCCCATGGCATTTCCAAAACTTTTGGAAATTGAAGCACAGATAATACAAAGTTCTCCTTTATCATCTCTGGGTTAATTCGTCAGAGATGCCCAGTGAGAGGAAAGGCATAGACAGTGTCTGTGAATAGCAGTCCAATTATGGGGGTACAGGTGTCTGTCTTTGAAGTGACTGTGTTGTACAAATGTTTAATGTTGAATTACTGTGCTGGGTATGTGCAGGTCAATGTGCTCACTTCACAGTGCTCTGAGTATTATAGGCCGGTGTCCTGGTAATGAAGGTCTAGATATTGTAAAGTTCACTGTCCCTGTATTCAACTACTGCCTTTCTTGAGCAGTCACATATGCAGGACATGCAGGAGTTAGACTCTCCCCTTGTAGTACGGGCCAGATATTGTTAAGTTTTGTCACTGTACAGTACGCTGCCGGCAGTTTAAACATTATATTTAACTGCATGTTGTCTGTGTATCCCAAAGGACCAAATAACCCAAATGATTTGCACATCTAAGTGGTCTTAGAGTCCCAACAGTACCTTCTCATTAGTATCAACACGCCAGAGAATATCACCATGCCCACTTTCTGATCACGCTGTCCTCCATGTCCTCCTCTATAGTAAACGCTATTGAATGCAAAATATTCATTTTCTACCTCGCATGCTAACTCTTGCCTCCAGGCAAAAACTCAGTGTATTCATTTTCTGGTTACTGTTCGCGCTCCTGATTCTCAGTGTGACTTGTTTCGTGCTTCTGGTATAATCCTCTAAGACACTATCTATTTTCATCTTCCACAACCTTACACATGACTGCTCTTGCATTTATAAAATAATACAATATTTCTCATCACATCAAGCTCTTGAACGACCCTGCCCTTCTCTACCTTCCTCACAGGAACCATGAACACCTGACTTCTGACCAGCTAGACGGTAAGTGACGCTCAGATGTCCGACATCCCTTAAAACCAGCTCTATCCAGTAACATCAGCTCCCAGACTACTCTCTATGATTCCTGATCAATTCTTCTGCAATTTGTCTTCCACAAGATTACATTCATGCACCTGCAGGTCCATTTTTATCCTTATCAATAACCATCTGAAAACTTTCTGCATTATAATCTTTAATTATTTTTCCAATCATCTTGCCAGGCTCATTTCCCAATAATTTGCCAAATATGTCCCTCACTCTGGCAGACCATCAATACACTATAACTGGAAACCTTTCGGAATACACCACACAAATAATGTCCCATCCAGGCCTCTGGTGGTAAGGAAGCCCCAGTCATTCTGAGAAGATTATTCACCCACGAGATCTATCCTATTGTTCTTACATTAGTCCATAACCTGCTAACAAATCTTTTCCTCTCAGTTGCTGGCTATTGGGAGGCCTACAGTATAACCCCATCACAGTGTTTGCACCTTTCTTATTCCTGAGTTCCACTCTGATTGTCTTACGGGATATCCCTCTGGGATGACCTCAAACTTGTGACATTCTGCCTGATCAGTATAACAGCCCTCCAACCTCTTTTAGCACCCTGTGACACTGTGTCATTGCTAAACAAGGCTCTAACTACACCTGCTTTCACTGTTCTACACTCTGCAGTGAAATAAACTCACTACTGCCCTTCGGTGCCAGCTCTACCTTCCTCTCAATGCCACTTACTGACCTGTAGCTCTGGATCACAACAACCCCTCCACATGCCCCATGATAAAAATCATCAGGGTGGCTCCAGCAAGATTCTCTGAGTGAATATTAGTTTCCCTTCACTGTAACCCATCCTCCTTACACCAGTCCCACTTATTCTGCAAAGGAGTCCAATGTTCCATATTCCTGATGCATCTTCGCCCCCCGCCTCCACTCCCGCACCAGATTATGAGCCACTCATTTAGGTGTACCAAATTACGATGTCTTACCTCGCAAGCATGTGGCAATGGAAGAAATCCTGAAATCACCACTCCAGCTTTCCTACTTCTTCACTCCCTAAATACTCTTTGCAGGACCTTTTTTCTCTGTTGTTAGCTCTAATAAGGACAATCATTTCTGGCTGATAACCCTGCCCTTTCAGAATACCTTGTCTCTGGCATGATCCAGGTAACGCACTTCCTGCAATCTCACTTATTTCCACAGAATACTCCTATTTATTACCACACCCACCACACCCCGGCTAAAGTGAGTGTTGCACACATCAAAGTTGCTGGTGAATGCAGCAGTCCAGGCAGCATCTCTAGGAGGAGGTACAGTCGACGTTTCAGGCCAAGACCCATAGAAAACCATAGAAACCATAGAAAAACCACAGCATAGAAACAGGCCTTTTGGCCCTTCTTGGCTGTGCCGAACCATTTTCTGCCTAGTCCCACTGACCTGCACATGGACCATATCCCTCCATACACCTCCTATCCATGTATCTATCCAATTTATTCTTAAATGTTAAAAGAACCCACTTTTAGCACCTCGTCTGGCAGCTCATTCCATACTCCCACCACTCTCTGTGTGAAGCCCCCCCCCACCGCAATGTTCCGTTTAAACTTTTCTCCCCTCACCCTTAACCCGTCTTCTCTGTTTTTTATCTCCCCTTACCTCAGTGGAAAGAGCCTGCTTGCATTCACTCTATCTATACCCATCATAATTTTATATACCTCTATCAAATCTCCCCTCATTCTTCTACGCTCCAGGGAATAAAGTCCTAACCTATTCAACCTTTCTCTGTAACTGAGTTTCTCAAGTCCCGGCAACACCCTTGTAACCTTCTCTGCACTCTTTCAACCTTATTTATATGCTTCCTGTAATTTGGTGACCAAAACTGAACACAATACTCCAGATTCGGCCTCACCAATGCCTTATACAACCTCGTCATAACATTCCAGCTCTTATACTCAATACTTTGATTAATAAAGGCCAATGTACCAAAAGCTCTCTTTACGACCCTATCTACCTGTGACGCCACTTTTAGGGAATTTTGTATCTGTATTCCCAGATCCCTCTGTTCTACTGCACTCCTCAATGCCTTACCATTAACCCTGTATGTTCTACCTTGGTTTCTCCTTCCAACGTGCAATACCTCACACTTGTGTGTATTGAACTCCATCTGCCATTTTTCAGCCCATTTTTTCCAGCTGGTCCTGGTCCTTCTGCGGGCTCTGAAAACCTTCCTCACTGTCTACTACTCCTCCAATCTTTGTCTCATCAGCAAACTTGCTGATCCAATGTACCACATTATCATCCAGATCATTGATATAGATGACAAATAACAATGGACACAGCAATGATCCCTGTGGCCACCACTAGTCACAGGTCTCCACTCGGAGAAGCAATTCTCTACTACCACTCTTTGGCTTCTTCCATTGAGCCAATGTCTAATCCAATTTCCCACCTCTCCATGTATACATTTTCCTAACTAACCTCCCATGCGAGATCTTGTCAAAAGCCTTCCTGAAGTCCATGTAGACAATATACACTGCCTTCCCTTCATCCACTTTCCTGGTAACCTTCTCGAAAAACTCCAATAGATTGGTCAAACATGACCTACCACGCACAAAGCCACGTTGACTCTCCCTAATAAGTCCCTGTCTATCCAAATACTTGTAGATTCTGTCTCTTAGTACTCCCTCCAATAACTTACCTACTACCGACGTTAAACTTACCGGACTATAATTTCCCAGATTACTTTTCGATCCTTTTTTAAACAATGGAACAACATGAGCCACTCTCCAGTCCTCCGGCACCTCAACTGTAGACAGCAACATTTAAATATTTCTGCCAGGGCCCCTGAAATTTCAACACTAGTCTCCTTCAAGGTCCGAGGGAACACCCTTTCAGGTCCCGGGGATTTATCCACTTTAATTTTCCTCAAGGCAGCAAGTACCTCCTCCTTTTCAATCTGTACAGTTTCCATGATCTCACTACTTGTTTCCCTTAATTCCATAGACTTTATGCCAGTTTCCTTAGTAAATGGAGACGCAAAAAAACTATTTAAGATCTCCCCCCTTTCCTTTGGTTCCGCACATAGCCAACCACTCTGATCGTCAAGAGGACCAATTTTATCCCTTGCAATCCTTTTGCTCTTAACATACTTGTAAAAGCTCTTTGGATTATCCTTCACTTTGACTGTCAAGGCAACCTCATGTCTTGTTTTAGCCCTCCTGATTTCTTTCTTAAGTATTTTCTTGCAGTTCTTATATTCCTCAAGCACCCTATTTACTCCCTGTTTCCTATGCATGTCATACAACTCCCTCTTCTTCTTTATCAGAGTTGCAATATTCCTTGAGAACCAAGGTTCCTTATTTCTATTCACTTTGCCTTTAACCCTGAAAGGAACGTACAAACTCTGCCCTCTCAAAATTTCTCCTTTGAAGGCTTCCCACCTACCGATCACAGCTTTGCCAGAGAACAACCTGTCCCAATCCACACTTTTCAGATCCTTTCCCATTTCTTCAAATTTGGCCTTCTTCCAGTTCAGAACCTCAAATCATCAAGTTGAAACGAATGGTGTTATGATCACTGGAGCCAAAGTGCTCCCCTACATAGACTTCCGTCACTTGTCCTAACTCGTTTCCTGACAGGAGATCCAATATTGCATCCCCTCTAGTTGGTCCGTCTATATATTGATTTAGAAAACTTTCCTGAACACATTTTACAAACTCTAAACCATCTAGACCCCTAACAGTATGGGAGTCCCAATCAATATATGGAAAATTAAAATCCCCTACCACCACAACCTTATGTTTCCTGCAGTTGCCGGCTATCTCTCTGCAGATTTGCTCTTCCAATTCTCTTTGACTATTGGGTGGTCTGTAATACAATCCCACTAATGTGGCAATACCTTTCCTGTTTCTCAGCTCCACCCATAAGGACTCAGTAGACAAGCTCTCTTATCTGTCCTGCCTGAGCACTGCTGTAATATTTTCCCTAGCAAGCAATGCTACTCCCCTACCTTTCATTCCCCTGCCTCGATCACATCTGAAACATTGGAACCCTGGAATATTAAGCTGCCAGTCCTGCCCCTCCTGTAGCCAGGTTTCACTAATCGCTATAACGACATAATTCCACGTGTCAATCCACGCCCTCAACTCATCCGCCTTCCCCGCAATACTCCTAGCATTGAAGTATATACAACTCAGAAGATTTTTACCACCACTCACAACCTTTCTATTAGCGGATTTGCTTGAACTTTTAACATCATTTATTTTCATCCCAGCCACACTGTCAGCTCTAGCACTCTGGTTCCCATCCCCCTGGAAATCTAGTTTAAAGACTCCCCAATAGCACTAACACACCTCCCTGAAAAGATATTGGTCCCCCTGTAGTTCAAGTGTAACCTGTCTCTCTTGTACAGGTCCTACCTGCCCCAGAAGAGGTCCCAATGATCCTGAAATCTGAAACCCTGCCCCCTACACCAGTTCCTCAGCCACTTGTTCATCCTCCAGAGCATCCTATTTTTACCCTCACTGGCACGTAGCATAGGTAGCAATCCTGAGATTACCACCCTCGAGGTCCTGCTTTTCAACTTCCTACCAAGCTCTCTATACTCACTCACCAGGACCTCCTCACTCTTCCTTGCTATGTCATTAGTACCGATGTGCACCACGACATCTGGCTGATCACCCTCCTACTTCAGAATGTCATGCAAGCGATCAGAGCCATCCTTGACCCTGGCACCCCGGAAGCAACAAACCATCCTGGATTCTCTGTCACTACCACAGAACCTCCTATCTGTACCTCTAACTATCGAGTCGCCTATCACTACCGCTCTCCTCTTTTCCCCCCTCCCTTCTGCACTGCAGAACCAGACTCAGTGCCAGAGATCTGGCTGCTGCAGCTTGTCCCACGTAAGACATCCCCCCAACAGTATCCAATGCGGTATACTTGCTGTTTAGGGGAATAGCCACAGGGGAACCCTGCTCTGCCTGCCCTGCCTCTTCCCTTACCTGAAAGTGTCCCAATTTCCTGTGCTCTGCTCCTTTGGCATAACTACCTGCCTGTAGCTACTATCTATAATCTTCTCATTCTCCCGAATGATCCGCAGGTCATCCAGCTCCTGCTCCAGTTCCCTAACGCGGTTTGTTAGGAGCTACAGCTGGATGCACTTCCTGCAGATGTCGTTGTCAGGGACACCGGAGGGCTCCCTGACTTCCCACATCCTGCAAGAGGAGCATTCCAACATCCTGCCTGGCATTCTCTCTACTCTAAACAATCTGAACAAACAACTTACCGGAACCTACCCTGGCCTCTGCCTGTTGAGGCAAAACCGTCCCACTCTGACTCAGTCCACACCGACGATGTCGCTGTGTATGGTGGTCTGCTTTTAAACCTTGGCGCGCTACGTCACGCACCTACGCAGTGCAGACCCTTCCCCCCCCAGCAGTGTTTTTTTTTAATGATTTCTCTACACCATTTCTTCACTCTCTTCTTCTCAGCTGCTTGCTTCGACTGGACTAACTGAAGGAAGAGCTATTAAGAGATTTGAAAGTGGAGCGGGAGGGGGTGATCCAAAATGATAGGAGAAGACAGGAGGGGGGGGCAAAAGGGATATGAGAGGATCATGGGACAGGAGGCCCAGCGAGAAAGAAAAGGGGGAAGGTGGGAACCCAGAGGATGCGCAAGGGGTATAGTCAGAGGGACAGAGGGAGACAAAGGACAGTGAGAGAAAGAATGTGCAAATATAAATAACGGATGGGGTACGAGGGTGAGGTGGGGCATGAACTGAGTTAGAGAAGTCAATGTTCATGCCATCAGGTTGGAGGCTACCCAGACGGAATATAAGGTGTTGTTCCTCCAACCTGAGTGTAGCTTCATCTTTACAGTAGAGGAGGCCGTGGATAGACATGTCAGAATTTGAATGGGATGTGGAATTAAAATGTGTGGCTACTGGGAGTTCCTGCTTTCTCTGGTGGACAGGGCGGAGGTGTTCAGTACAAAGATCTTCCAGTCTGCGTCGGGTCTCGCCAATATATAGAAGGCCACATCGGGAGCACCGGACGCGGTATATCACCCCAGCCGACTCACAGGTGAGGTGTGGCCTCACTGGGAAGAGTGAAAGTGAGTGGAAGGTGAAGTGAGTGCTGCATCTCATTTATAGCATTCGAGCTCTGTATATTCACGTGTCCTGAAATAGCCTCTTTGCAATGAATATTGTTTTAAATTTCATTCACAATTTGCATTTTTAATTCATTTATGGGTATTGACTTACGCATTCTCAAACAAAGGAGCCTGCACACGTGTTGAAACAAAGTTGCTGGTGAACGCAGCAGCCAAGGCTTATCTCTAGGAAGAGGGAAATCGACTTTGTTGGAACTTGTAGGATTTTAATACAGAAAGAAAAACAAATTTCTACAGTCGTAACAGTACATAATTCAAAAAAAATCATTCTCTGAACAAGCCAATCTCAGTGATGGAGGGGAAACACAGATTCGACAATATCATGCAGCCTCTTTTCTCTATCTCTTTGTCGGTCTCTATCTCTATCTCTCTATATCTCCCTGTCTCACTCACAATATCCAAATGGTTCACTCTCTCTCTCTCTTATTCTGTCTTTCACTGTCGCTCCCACACGCCCTCTCTCTCGCGCTCACCGTCGCGTCATCTGCCTCGCGCCCTGTCCCTAGCGTGCTGTCGCTCACGTGCTGTCCCTCGCGCCCTCTGCCTCCCGCCAACTTCCACGCGCCATCCTTCTCGCCATGTCCGAGACGCTGCCTCCTTCGCGCCTTCGAGCCTGGTGCTCACTCCTTCACGATGTTTTATTCGCTCCTCTCTCTCTCTCTCTCTCTGTCTCTCTCTCTCGCTCTCCCTCTCTCTCTCTCCCTCCCCCTCCCCCTGTCTCTCCCCCTCCCTCCTCTCTCTCTCTCTCTGTCTCTCTCTCTCTCTCCGTCTCTCTCTCTCTCTCTCTCTGTCTCTGTCTCTCTCTCTCTCTCTCTCTCTCTCCCTCCCTCTCCCACACACACACTCTGTCTCCACTCGCGATGTCTTCTGCCGCTCACCCTCGCTCGCTTCCTCTCCCTCTCGCCCTTTCCCTCGTGTGCTCTCCCTCGCGCTCTCTTTCTCGCGATGTCTCATTCTCTCTCTCTTTCGCGCCCGCAGCCATCGCACTCCCCTGCTCGGGCTCACTTTCTCTATCTCTATATCTCTCATGAGCTACAAGTGAACGTATCGGTACTTTTTCTTCAATTGTAAAAAAGTTAAAATTCTTATCACCGCTACTTTTGATAGTAGTGATCGATCCATTGGCTGAGGCTATTCGGCGAGACCCCAAAATATCTGCTCCAGACATCGGACTAAAGTTACATGAAATTACATTGTATGCTGATGATGTTCTAATTTTCTTATCAAACCCTGCTGTTTCAGTGCACCACCTTATACAGTGCGTCCACTCATTTAGCGCCTTTTCAGGTTATAAAATCAACTGTATTAAACCAGAGCCTATGCCTCTGGGGAATCTGCAGCAGGTACCTGACACGCAGGGCTCTCCTTTCAGATGTTTGCGGACATGTTTTGTTTACTTAGGCATATTTATCACACCTACGTTTGATCAATTGTCCAAAGCTAGCTTTGCACAGACATTTGACAATATCCAACAGGATCTTGAGCGATAGAGGACTCTTCCCAAGTCTTGGCTTGGCCGAATATCCTTGCTCAAAATTAACATTCTCCCTCGTCTGCTCTGCCCAATACGAATGATTCCAGATATTTTTACCCAACAAATACTGAAACAAATATATAGCTTTTTTTCTTTATTTCATGTGGAACAAACAAATACCCTGTATTAAAATGGCTAAGATGCAGCTTCCCAGTTGTCTAGGGGTTCTGGATTTTCCAGAATCAAAATACATCAATTTTTATCTTATCTGGTTTCTTATGTACCACTAGGGTTCACTTATTTTTCCTGTGGACTGTCATTTTAAAACACAGAGAGAATGAGACTGACGTTTGGATTTCTACTGACTACAAAGTTACTTGGTTACTATGGTGAGAGAGGTGGCGTTGTTTGATGGACAATGAATGTCTGTACAGGTTCGCGGCTTGTTTTGAATAAGCAAGGTCAGATGATCCTTTTAGACATACACACCGAGACAGATGCTCAGAGTTGAGATGGTTTTGGTCAATGAAAGACAGCAGTGAGTCGGTCGCTGGTTTAAACTTCCAGGAGCCCAAAAGGGGTGAGTTGAGATCGACCCAGAGTATTGATAAACGGCTCTCACATAGTACTGCAACTAGAAGAAGTTTCCAGAGAAAGAGGAAGGGAGAGAACGGTTTGAAACAGAAGAAACTTATTGATTAGAGATCACTTGGACTCTCCCCAAGTAGCCCGTAAGGGTGAGCTAGATTCCATTCGAATACGAAAGTGTCATTGTCACATAGTTAATCCACAGGAGTGGGTTCTCTCGTGAGCGGAAACGTTTGTGAATAACACGTGTTT
Source organism: Mobula birostris (assembly GCF_030028105.1). Classification (NCBI taxonomy): domain Eukaryota; kingdom Metazoa; phylum Chordata; class Chondrichthyes; order Myliobatiformes; family Myliobatidae; genus Mobula; species Mobula birostris. The sequence continues at coordinate 34,740,441 of NC_092397.1, forward strand.
TTACCCTTTGACTGGCTGTGGTAGTTCACCGAGAAAGGTACCCTGTGGCAAATCACTGTTGGAGTTATTTCGCACGTCATGGAACTGGAACTGGATACGTGACTATTACGTTGTGTGTTTGGGGTAACCGTGTGGAATCTACCAGTCTGTCTACCCTTGCCTGGGTGGTGATTCCCTTGAAGAGGGTTCCGTTTGTTATAAGCTTCTGTTGGTGATAATCCGTACGTGGGTTAGGTTTGAGTATCCGGTGGCCACCACTTTAGGATATCCCGTAGCTGAATTCGGGTGTGGTTCCACTGGTGTTGAAAGGATATTCGTTGAAGATCACTGTCAGTGATACTTCGTGTGTGGATTGGAACAACATCGGAGATAAATCCTATTGCTATTCTTATTGTATTGCTGTCGTGGAATATGTGGACTATCGACGTAATTGCCTTCTCACAACATTCGCCTTTCGATTACAAATATCTGCCTCATAACAACAATAACAAGTCTGTGCATTTGAAATGAACTGAACTTTCTTATGTACCATCTAACCCTAACTCTTGCCACCTGAGCCTGAATAAGTTTGGGAACTTTATCTATACACCTATATATGCATAACACTGCTGTCATTTGATCACCTGGTTAAGTTACGATGTTTAGTAGTTACTAATAAAGATGCTGGATTTTAATATCATAAACGGACTCCAGGTGTGTTCTATTGCTGCTGATACTTTTTTAGTGTTGCGTGCATGTAACCGATACCTTCCCCAGGGTTGCATATACATAACAGATTGATTAGGTTTGCAGGGACCCCTCTTCAAACATTGAAGATTCACAAGCAAAATGTCCTCTTATCAAATTGTTTTTTCTCAATAAGATGAAATTGGTCAAGGAGTATTGTCGCAATCCAATAAAAATGAGTACAGTCTGGGACTGGAGGGCGATGCACAAGTTGAAGGCAGCACATCGAAAATATCACACTTCACTTCAAAATCCGGCAGTCCAGATTTTCAGCCCTATCCAGGTTTCTGGATTTAAATTTTGGATTTCTAAGGGTATTTTCCATGTAGGAGATTTGTTTGATGAAGGAACGATGATGTCTTTTAGTCAAATAGTACAGAAATTTAACATACACAACAAAGACCTTTTTCCTATTATTTCATTTAAGAGATTATATACAGAAGTAACCATAATTTTAACTGATTTCGATAGTTCTAACATAGAAAAGCGGGTGTTTTCTTCTAAGCGTGAAATCTCCATTAGTACTTTAAACAGCATCGTGAGGGAATGTTCTTGTGGAGAGGCTGAGCAGCTGGGAAGGGTCTTTGAGGAAGAGCTGGGAGTAGAAATTACAGCTGAAACATGGAAAGACATCTGTGATAATGCAAATAAAATTTCAGTTTGCAATTGAACTAAAGCATTGCAACTCAGAATTCTGCATTGAGTCCATCTGACACAAGATCGTCACTCGAAATTTAAGACGGGGGTTTCTCCAATGTGTTCTAAATGTAAAGTAAATGCTAGAACGTTCTCCCACTGTCTTTGAACTTGTCCCAAACTGCAGGCATACTGCAGTGATATTTTGGGTGAAATAGAAAAGATTCTGAAGGTGCAGCTTGAACTGGACTCACTGTCTTTTCTCTTAGGTTTACCCAGCAGAAAAAAAATACACTTTTTTAAGATCCTTACTTTTTTGTGCGAGGAACAACTTTTTACTTTGTTGGATATCCTATAAGGCCCCTGGACTTTTTATTTTTGGTAAATTAATCATTGACTTTTTCCTTTGGACTTTTTGACATGTATGGTACACTCAAAACAAATAGTTATTTTATAAAACATGGCAACATTTTCTGCAGTATGTAGAAGTAAACCTGTCTGCTATACTAGGAAGGGCTTTTGTATCGGATGTTGTGGTGATGTCTATATTTTGACGGAAGTCGTCTGATTGATGATATCTGTGAGGGGAAGAAATGTAAGTGTAAATGTATCTGGAAATTGAAAGTTTTGTTATGCTGAGCAAAAAAAAAGCAGTTCAAATTCTCTGACTGGAATGTTGTTCAAGGTGGCCTTGAGAAAGAGAACCTACAGGTAAAGAAGGAGGGGGAAAAGAGGGTGAACGGAAGGACGGGTTACGACATGAGCTGATACAGATTAAAATATACTCCAAGCTCAGGCAGATCCCCCAGGTAGCAGGGGTAACAGGTTAGTCTCAAAGTTCCATTTAACATGGCGGGACGTGGAATGCAAAGGGGATTTCTCTGCCATCGGGATCAGCTGTAAACAGCTGTTTTGTAACTTGAAGGCAACACACACCAAATGGAAAAGAGTGAACTGTTGACAGGACTCTGATGAAGTTTCTCGGCCCAAAACGTCGACAATTTACTATTTTCCATACATACTGCCAGACCTTCTGAATTCCTCCAGCATTTGGTGTGAGGAAAAGAGTAAACAGTCGATATTTACGGCCGAAACCCTTCATGTGGATCTGATTCTGAGGTGTTGTTTTGTATTTCGAAGATCCATAGATTTTCTCGTGTTTGTTTTGTAACTCGGTTGCCCACATCGTTTCCATTTACCCACCTGGGGGGATATAATAGGGAGTATGAAGGCAGCTGAATTGACACACCTTACAGTATTTATTTCTAACGTTTAATGAGTTTGAAAATCCGATTCAGTGGGTATTTCAACGCATTCTTTAGTTCCTCTCGGAATTTGCTCTGAGTCAGGGTGTAAATACACGTGTTGGTGCAGGAACTGACAATCTGCAACTTTGCCGATGTGTGTAGTGTGATGTAACGGGGATCCGTGACAGAATCAACAAAACTCTTTGAAATCCGTTGAGCGATATAAAATGCCACCAGTGTTCCCCACAACAATAGGAAAGTGCCGGTTATGCTGAAGAGCAAAACAATGGATTTGCGTCGGTTCTCCATCTCCAGGTCCTTGTCATTCTCTCCACTCTTTTGTCCCCGGAGCCCCTGCGGGCTCGACTGGCCGCTAGAATCCAACTGACAGTCAGAATATTGAACAGTAAAATCAGAAAGAATGAGATACAAGGGGTTAAATCCGGTGAAACATCTCAAATGCCGACCATGAGGGAGAGGTTTTGTAGCTTGGTGTAAAAACACATTCCCAGGGAACACCGTCAATTATGTCTTTAGACCCGTATACAAAGCTCCAGGGGACAGTCTCCAAACAGGCCAGCACACTCACTGTCCCGATAACCACAGCCGACGTTCTCTCGGTGCAATATTTTGTTTTCAGCTTCTCACAGCAAATAGCCACCGATCGATGGACTGTGAAAGCGACAGTCAGCCAGACTGAGGCCGCAGTGCTCGCAAACTTCAGCCACCTGACGAGTCTGCACACAGGAGTGACGAACAGGAATGATCGGGGAAAATAAATCACAACAGTCCACTTCAGCAGCGGATCGGAGATAACGACCAGGAGATCGGCTGCTGCCATTCCCACCAGGCAGCGAGTAACACATTTGGAGAGTCCGCACTTTCCCCGGGACAGGATCACAATCGCCACCAAGTTCGCTGGAAGAGAGACAGGGAACAGCAAGTTAAGAAAATACTGAGCAGAAGCCAATGCAGCAGTTTGAGGGGATCCTGTAATATTTCCTCGTTATTGTTGCATTTAGCGGTGGGAGGGTTGCGAGAGGGCGCAGAGACAGACAAAGACCTTACACATTAAAACAAAATCATTATGATCTGAGTACGGATTCCTTACTGATGGCCGAAATGTGAAGTGGCCGTGGAAATCTAAAACTGGGTGACAACCTCCTGCGAGTCAGTACTGGATGGAACATTTTCTAGCGGCGCCTTCTGCTAATCGTCTGGATGAAATGAATAAATCCGGACGCTGATGGCGGGATTCTTCCATTAGACAATCATTAACTTCCATGACGATCCCTGTCAGCGACAGAACAGCCAAAAGATGGAACAAAAACAGGAAATGCTGGAAACGCTCATCCAGGCAAACCAGAATAGAGAGAAAAACAGTTAAAGTATCTCTCCTCCGAGAGACCCCTGACACGTGTGTTAACTGGTTTCTCTTTCCATACAAGCTGCTTGGGGCTTAATGTTTCCAGCATAACCCGAGTATGATTCCTATTCCAGCATTTGCCACCTCACGGACTTTACAGCAGAACATTTCCTGGTTCCAACAGATACAGCGCAATCTGAGACAACCTGTCAAACAGACATGACGCCAACCACTGTATCCATCACAGGGAAGTGCGGGAGAGGAATTAAACGTCGAGCAGCAAACTCGGTGCCGTAGTCAGATGTAGATATAATATAAAACATTTCACAGTATTGATAACGATGAAGCACCACATCTTCTTAATTGGCTTAGCAACGGCTTCTGTCTGCTTTGCATCCAGTCATATTGCAGACATCCACTGGGGCTCCACAGGGTCTGTCTTGTCTCCATTTCTCTTCACCATTTACACCTCGGACTTCAACTACTGCACAGAGTCTTGTCATCTTCAGAAGTTTGCTGATCAGTCTGCCATAGTTGGATGCATCAGCAAGGGAGATGAAGCTGAGTACAGGGCAACGGTAGGAAACATGGTGTGAGCAGAATTATCTGCAGCTTAATGTGAAAAAGACTGAGGAGCTGGTGGTAGACTTGAGGAGAGCTAAGGTACCGGTGATCCCTGTTTCCATTCAGGGGGTCAGTATGGACATGGTGGAGGATTACAAATACCTGGGGATATGAATTGACAATAAACTGGACTGGTCAAAGAACACTGAGGCTGTCTACAAGAAGGGTCAGAGCTGTCTCTATTTCCTGAGGAGACTGAAGTCCTTTAACATCTGCCGGACAATGCTGAGGATATTCTACGAGTGTGTGGTTGCCAGTGTGATCATGTTTGCTGTTGTGTGCTGGGGCAGCAGGCTGAGGGTAGCAGACACCAACAGAATCAACAAACTCATTCGTAAGGCCAGTGTGTTGTGGGAATAGAACTGGACTCTCTGACGGTGGTGTCTGAAAAGAGGATGCTAAGTTGCATGCCATCATGGACAATGTCTCCCATCCACTACATAATGTACTGGGTGGGCACAGGAGTACATTCAACCAGAGACTCATTCCACCGAGATGCAACACAGAGCGTCATAGGAAGTCATTCCTGCCTGTGGCCATCAAACTTTACAACTCCTCCCTTGGAGGGTCAGACACCCTGAGCCGATAGGCTGGTCCTAGACTTATTTCCTGGCATAATTTGCATATTACTATTTAACTATTTATGGTTTTATTACTATTTAATTATTTATGGTGCAACTGTAACGAAAACCAATTTCTCCCGGGATCAATAAAATATGACTATGACTATGGCTATTATTAAAAAAAACAGAACAGTTCCGTCTTACAACACGGAACTCGTCACATTTGCTAAAGTGTCACTACCAGTCGATGCTTTATTGTTGTACCTAACTCTGAAAGCTGCTCACATAAAAATGCAGACAATCAATTGATGAATCACCCTTATAAACACAATATTTGCAAATGCAATGTGGCTCCTACAAGACCAAAAGCACAGAGACAGGAACATCCCATTCTTGATCACAAACCGCAGCCTGACCCACTCAGACCCACAGAAACTGGCCGATTCGCTGAATTCCTGCAGATGTTTGTTTTTAGATCCAAATCCCAGCATCTATAGTCCCGGTGTTTCCACTCCATTCTTGAAATGCCGAATACCGGGACTGGAATGTGACAGTTTGAACCAGCGGCAGAATCAATCACAACATTGGAATTCAACTTCAACATCCGCCCACGACAGCTGACACTGCGGCTTACCAGGAATTCCAAAGTCTAAAATAAAAGGAAAGTAAACGTCTTCTATCCGCCTGTTGACCGGATACACCATTTCAGTGCGAATCTGTGATTTTTGTTGTTCCTGTATTAACACCTCCGGCAGACAGCTGATGCATTCGAAGTGGCCTTGATTTATGCAGAGGATCTGTCTCCAGAGATACGAATATACACCTCACTATCTTGGTTAGTTATAGTTGCTTGAATAAACACTTCAATTCAATGCTATTGTCTCTAATGTAAATATTGGAGCGATTGGAAACAAATACATCAGCACTTTTTGGCATTACCTCAGCAGCGTCACTAGTGGAAATCAACCGATAGATTTAATTTCAAAACTGAGCTTCGTGACGGAGCAGCTACATTTGCAGATTTCATCTTTTTGTTGGCTAATTATTCATCTCTGAACGGAGACATGCGACACTGACCGATCCCTACCTCTGTCCCTGCAGTTTCCCATTTTGGACTGTCCTTCAGATTCTTCCTGGTGACACACACTCACTCACTCACACACAGAGACTGTCTGTGTCTGTCTGTCTCTCTCTCTCTCTCACACACACACACACACACACACACACACACACAGACTCTCTCTCTCTCTCACACACACACACACACACACACACACACACACGGAACAATTGTACAATTGTGTTTCTATGTTATAGTGACTGTCCTGTTGTGCATTCTATTTATTATTAATTACTATAAATTGCACATTGCACATTGAGACATAGACATAACATAAAGATTTTTACTCCTTATGTATATGAAGGATGTAATTGATAAAGTCAATACAATTCAAAACATACAAACACAAATTCGGACAAATATACAATAGAGAAACCGAGATCAGGATGGAACCGGTCAAATGAGCATGTTGCTGATGTACAAACAGGAGAAAATCTGCAGATGCTGGAAATCCAAGGCAACACAATGAACTCCGCTGATTCCTCCAGCACTTTGTGTGATGTAGCAGTCTTTAATGGGCATCTCAAATCTTGTCAAAGGACAAAAGAAATTGAGAAGGAATATTTCAGTCTGCAAAGGAAGAGGCAAACCGGCTACAGAAATAAATACAGTACTCAAAATAGGCAGATGAATGGATGCAGGAGATAAAACTGCGTAGATTGTATAAACACGGGAAAATCTGCAAATGCTTGAAATCCAATTTCCTCCAGCATTTTGTGTGTCTTTAATGAGTATCTCAAATGTCAAAAGAAATTGAGAAATATTTCAGTCGGCAAAATAATGAGCAACACACATAATCATTGCTGGTGAACACAGCAGGCCAGGCAGCATCTATAGGAAGAGGTGCAGTGGATGTTTCACATCCCTGCTCTTGTACTCTCGACCTCTTGAAATGAATGCTATAATTGTATTTGTCTTCCTCACCACCAATTCAACCTGCAAGTTAACCCTTAGGGTGTTCTGCACAAGGATTCCCAAGTCCTTTTGCATCTCTGATTTTTGGATTTTCTCCCCATATGGAAAATAGTTTGCACATTTATTTCAACTACCAAAGTACATGACCGTGCCTTTTCTAACATTATATTTCATTTGCCACGTTCGTGCCCAGTCTCCTAATCTGTCTAAGTCCTTCTGCATCCTTTTACGTCCTTCTGCATCCCACCTGTTTCCTCAATACTAACTGCCACTCCACCAATCTTTGTATCATCTGCAAACTTGGCAACAAAGACATCTATTTCATCATCTAAATCATTATATACAGCATAAAAAGAATTGGTCCCAACACCAACCCCTGCGGATCATCCCTAGTTACTGGCAGTCAACCTGACAAGGATACTATACTCCCACTAGCTGCATGCCTGTTCTTATCAGATGATTTTACAACTCGTTCTTTATTAACGTTTCCCTTATCTTACCCACAATACATGTTAAATTCACTGGTCCATAGTTACAAGGGTCAGCGCAGTCACCCTTCTTACATACCAGTAAAATGTTAGCCTATTTCAAGACCTTCAGGATTTTACCAATCTTAAGAGAATTTTGAATAATTCTTGTTAGGCCTTTGTATTTTCAATCCTAGACTAGTTTAAGTACCCTTGGATATATGTTGTCTGACACTGAGATTTATTAACTTTCAGGCTTTTCACTTTCTAAGATCTCTGAGTCACTTTAAGGAACTTTATTTTTCCCTAAATTTACAGGCGTATTGCTAAAATCTTTGCAGGTGAACACTTCAGCAAAATAAGAGTTGAGAGTATCTGCTATGTCCTTCTCTGCATAATTTAATACCCCACTGTTATTCCAAATACACTTAACTTCCTACTTGATGTTTCTTTTACAACTCAAGTATTGACAAAGTCCCTTGGGATCAATCTTATCATTATCAAGAATATCCTTCTCAACCTGCCTTTGGCAATCACAATTTCCCACTTGACTATAGCTCTCATATTTACATATGCCTTATGGTTAAACTTTATGACTATTTTTTCTGTAGTCCATATATAGATGTCACCCATGTACACAAGAAACAGTGTCCTACACCCAATGCCTGCACCATCCAGCTCGCCTTTGGACTCTGGAAGGAAACCGATGTGGTCACCTTCTATTTGCTCCATGCAACACTTGGCCTGTGGGCCTGATCTCCATGATCTTCAATGTCAAGAGCGTAGCAGTTTTTAAGCGAGGTTCTCAGACAGTCAGCCTGAGTCCACTAACACTTTTTGGAAACTTTTGCCTGTACCAGAGTCTATGAATTCTTGAAGTTAAAAGCGAGACAAAGGAATCCTGGTGGTTCCCCTGTGGCAGGGAAAGTAAAAGTCAGGCAGTGTGGTAGTGACAGGAGACTCAGTACTTAGTGAGGACAGGCAGGAGATACTGTGGCAGCAAAATAAACACAAGGATGGTGTGTTGCCTCCCTGGTGCTGGAGTCCAGGGTGCAGGGGTGCAGCTGTAGGATATTGTCAAGGGGAAGGGTGAAAAGCCAGAGGTCCTATTGCAAATTGGCGCCAATGTCATTGTCAAAAACTGAGAAGAGTTCCTACGTACTGAGTGTATAGAATTAGGAAAGAGGCCTCTTTCCATCTGTCACCCATGTACACAAAGATCAGTATCTTGTGGCCAGAGAACACACCATCTGTCTTGCCTTTAGTCTCTGGAAGGAAACCAGTGCGGTCTGCAATAAGGTATAATTGCAGTTCCACTCAGAGCTCCTCCCCTGACCCAGGACAGCACACAATGGCAATACCGCAATTTGTGAGTGTAATCACACTTACAGCAAAATATTCCCAACCGGCCACAATTTGACAACTCCACTGGTCCTGGGATCGCTGAGATTTGCTCCCGGAATCAGGCACTGGCTCTCGCTGCTCTTCATCCTAGACCGAACTTCACATTCTGACCGTGAACTTGGGCTCTGTCTCTGCAGGAAATAGTTGTTATTGGTTTGGCCCTGACCATATCCACAGTAACTGCATTACCTCATATCGCCACTTTCCTCCTCATTCCCAGGTACACGAAGGACAGTACCTTGTGGCCAGTGAACGGACCATCCAACTCGCCTTTAGTCTCTGGAAGGAAACCAATGCAGCCACCGACTATTCGCCAGTCAGCATGAGTCCACCAAAAATTTTGGTAACATTTGCCTGTACCTGATTCAATGACATAAAGACAGACATAAAGATATGGAAGGCACTGGCGTGGAGGGCTGCGAACGACATGACGGAAATCTGGAAGTCGAACCTGACCAGAGGGCTGAAAAAGAGGATTTTCATTGCAGTTATAGAGTCCACTCTCATGTATGGATGTGAGACGTGGGCACTCACCAAGATGATGCGAAAGTATCCAGATGGTTGCGATACACGAATGCTCCGGATGGCTCTTGACGTGAATTGGCAACAGCACATGATGAACTTCGAGCTCTATAACAACCTACCGATGCTCACCACTAAAATCGAGGCGAGAAGACTGCAACTAGCGGGGTACTGTCTACGCCACCCCAAGCTATCTGCCAGCCTAGTCACCATATGGGAGCCCAAGCACGGGAGGATGAACCCTGGGCACCCTCCCAAGACTATGGCCAACACGCTCCGAGAAGACAGCGGCGTGGCTAGTGTAGATGAACTGAACAGACTGATGAGGGAGAGGGAGAAGTGCCCGACGCCGGGCCCCTAGGCCTGAGTTGACGTAGTAGTAGTAGTAGTGATTCAACGATTTTTTTTAAGTTATAAATGAGATTTTGAAACCCTGGTGGTTCCCTTGTGGCAGAGAAACGTACACTCATGCAGTGTTTTAGTGATTGGGAACTTGATAGTTAGTGGTACAAACAGGAGATACCGTGCACACAATAGAGACTCCAGGATGCTGTGTTGTCTCCCGGGTGCTCGGGTCCAGATGTATCAGGGTGGCTGCAGGATATTCTCAAGGGGAAGAGTGAACAGCCAAAGCTCGTGGTGCATAATGGCACCAATGTCATTGCCAAAAAAGGGGATGAGGTTCTACAGACTGAGCATATAGTGACAGGAAATAGGGTGAAGAGAAGGTAGTAATTTTTGGATTATTCCTGGTGCCATGGGCGAGTGTAGCTAGGAATGGGCTTATAGCATATTTGAATGAGTGACTGAGGAGATGGTGCAGGGGGTAGGGTTCACGCTCGGATCATTGGAACCTTTCACTGGTCAAGGACTGATCTGCAGAACAGGGACGGGTTGCACCTGAACTGGAGGGGAACTAATATGCTGGCTGGGAGTTTTCAGAGGGTTTAAACTAGTTTTGCAGGGGGCTGGGAAATGATACACCAGGTCAGTAAGTGAAGGATTGGACCCGAAGGTAGATATCAGTGAAAGTATGGCCAGGCAAAATCATATTAACAGGTATTCTGAGACACATAGTTTCAATGGTGTGTATTTCAATGTCAGGAATGTTATGGATAAAGGTCAATAACATAAAACATGGATCAGTACATGGAACTACAATGTTGTGGCCATTACAGAGACTTTGTTGAGAGATGGGCAGGGCTGCATGATTAATCTACCAGGCTTTTGAGGTTTTTGAAAAGATAGAGAAGGAGGTAAAAGAGGAGTGAGTTGGACTACCAGTCGGGGACAATATTACAACTGCACTCAAGGGAGAACTAGAGGAGGGTTCAAACGTTGAGTCCATTTGGGTAGAACGCAAGAACAGGAAGGGTGCAATCTAACTAATGGGATTGTACTACAACCTAGTGTTGGGTAATGAGTCTATTCAGGTGACTGCCCTCTCACTGGGTGAGCAGTTAGCTGACAGAGACCACAACTCCCTCACTTTCAAGATAGTTATAGATGAGGATGGGATAATTTTAATTAGAGAAGGCAAATTATTAGGGCATTATGCAGGGACTCAGAAGGGTTAATTGGAAATAACTTTTCTTCTGGAAAATCCAAATCAGACATGGGGAGAGTGTTTAAAGATCAATTGCACAGAATACATCTCTTTGCAATTGATCTCTGTGGATCCGGATCTGGGCCCTACCCTCCAAATATCCAGACCTGCCTCTCGGTTTTTTTGCACTACCTTACTTTCCCTTTTCTACTTATGATTTATAATTTAAATTTTTAATATTTACTATCGATTTGTACTCCAGGGAGGACGAAGAGCAGAATCAAATATTGCTGTGATGATTGTATGCTCTAGTATCAATTGTTTGGTGATAATAAAGTATAAAAGTAAAGTACAGGAAAGGTATATTCCTCTTGGAGGGAGGGACAGGGATGGAAAGAGAAGGGAAATTTGGATGCCCACAGAAGTGATAAATTTAGTCAAGAAGGAAAAGGAAAAGTATGTCAAGTTTTGGAAGTTAGTTAGATCAAATGGAGTAGATGAAGGTTATACAGATTTCAGAAAAAGAACTAAAAAAGGAAATTTATGAAAGCCAAGAGGGGCCATGAAAAGTCATTGGCAAGTAGAATTAAGGTGAATCTCAAGGTAACTTGTGAGAGGGTAGGACACCTCAAGGATAAAAAGAGAATCATTTGCTTGGATGTGCAGAATATGAGTGAAATACATCATAAATACTTTGCTTCAGTATTTACCAAAGGGGAAAGATTTGGACTCAGAGACAGTGCTGCATGCATAAATATGTTAGGGCGTTTGGAGGGCAAGGAGGAAGATTCCTGTATCAGAGGCCAATGTTAAGCTGTCTTTAAAGAGAGTGAGAGCAAAGTGGATAGTCCCGATGGAGTACCTTCTAGGGCTCTGAAAACCAGTGCCAACCAACTGGTGGGAGTATTCAAGGGCATTTTCAACCTCTCACTGCTTCGGGCAAATGTTCCAACTTGTTTCAAGAAGACAACAATTATATGAGTGCCTAAGAAGAATAATGTGAGCTGCCTTAATGACTATGGTCTGGTAGCACTAACATCTACAGTGATGAAATGCTTTGAGAGGTTGGTCATGACATGACTGAACTCCTGGCTCAGCAAGATCCTGGATCCGTTGAAATTTGCCTATAGCCACAATAGTTCAAAGGCAGATGCAATGTCAATGGCTCGTCACATGGCTTTGGACCACCTGGACAACACAAACACCGTTGACAAGACTATTGTTCAGCATTTAATGCCATCATTCCCATAATCCTGATTGAGAAGTTGCAGAACCTGGGCCTCTGTCCCTCCCTCTGCAGTTGAATCCACAACTCCTTAACCAGAAAGCCACAATCTGTGCGGATTGGTGATGACCTCTTCTCTTTGCTGACAATCAACACTGGTGCACCTCAGGGATGTGTGCTTAGCCCACTGCTCTACTCTCTCTATACTCTTGACAGTGTGGCTAGCAATAGCTCAAATAACATCTATAAATTTGCTAATGATATAATCGTTGTTGGTAGAATCTCAGGTGGTGATGAGAGGTCCTACATGCGTGAGATATGCCAGCTAGTGGAGTGGTGCCACAGCAACAACCTGGCACTGAATGCCAATAAGACGAAAGAGCTGATTGTGGACTTCCAGAAGGGTATGATGAACGAACACATACCAATCCTCATAGAGGGATCAGAAATGGAGAGACTGAGCAGTTTCAAGTTCATGGAAGTCAAGATCTCTAAGAATCTAACCTGGTCGCAACATATTGATGCATTTACAAAGAAGGCCAGACAGCAGCTATACATAATTTTGAATTTAAAAAGATTTGGTATGTCAACAAATACACTCAAAAATGTCTATAGATGTACTGTGGAGAGTATTCTGACAGGCCGCACCAATGTTTGGTAAGGGGTGGGGGGTGGTGTGGTGGGGAAGGTGCTACTGCACAGGACGGAAAGAAGTTGCAGAGTGTGTAAGTTGAGTCAGCTCTGTCTTGGGTACTTGCCTACAATGTACCCAGAAGGTCTTCAAGGAGCACTGTTTCAGAAAGGCAGCATCAAATAATAAGCACCTCCAGTGCCCAGGGCATGCCCTCTTCTAAATAATTCCACCAGGTAGGAGGTACAGAAGCCTGAAAGCACACATTCAGCGTTTCAGGAACAGCTTCCCCTCTGCCACCCAATTCCTAAATGGACTTTGAACCCTTAGACACTACCTCACTTTTTAAATATATATTATTTCTGTGTTTTTGCATGATGTTAATCTAATCAGTTTTCCTATACTGTTATTTATTTATTTATTATTTTATTTATTTTTTTTTCTTCTTCTACCTTATGTATTGAATTCAACGGCTGCTGCTACGTTAACAAACTGATTTTTATTCTGATAATAAGGGTAATGACACAATTGTATTGGAGACTTCAATATGCAAGGGGATTGGGAAAATCAGGTTGGTGTTGAATCACAGGAGAGGGGATTTGTTGGATGCCTATGAGATGGCTTTTAGAGCAGCTTGTGCTTGAGCCTGCTCGGTGAAAACCTATCTTTGGACTGCATGTCAAGTAATAGCCCCGATCTCATAAGGGAGCTTAATGTGAAGGAACCCCTTAGGAGGCAGTTATCATAATATGATTGAATTCATACGGCAATTTGAGAGGGTGAAGCATTACTCACATATATCGGTATCCCAATTGAATAAAGGGATTTACAGAGACATGAGGGAGGACCTTGTCCAGGTGAATTGGAGGTTGATACTGGCAGGGATTACAGCAGAGCAGAGGTGGCTGAGGTTTCTGGGAATATTGCACAAGGTGCAGGATAGCTATGTTGCACAGAAAAGGATGATCTCACATTGACAGGAGTACCTATAAAGTAGGATACACACGTTTTTGGGGTTATATACAGAGTAAAAGGGAGGTGACGATTGATATTAAACCAATGGCAAATGATGCTGGTGAGATAAAAATGGGGGACAAAAAGTAGAAGATGAACTTAATGAGGACTTCACATCTGTCTTCACTGTAGAAGATACTAGCTATGTTCCAGAGATCTGTGCATGTCAGGGAGCAAGAGTAAATGCCATTGTTAATAAAAGAAAACAAAAACTGCTGGGCAAACTCAGAGGTTTTAAAGTGGGTAAGTGACCAGGACCAAAGAGACTGCATCTCAGATTCCTGAGAGAGGTTGCTGATGAGATAACGGTCATGATCTTTCAAGCATCACTTGATTCTGGCATGGTCCCAGAGGACTGGGAGATTGAAAATGTCACTCCATTCTTTAAGAAGGTAGAAAGGCAAAAAAAAAAAAAAAAAAAAAAAAAAAAGAGGCCAGTTAGCCTAACCCTAGTGGTTGGAAATTGTTGGAGTCTTATTAAGGATGAGGTTTCGAGGTACTTGGAAGCTAATAATAAAATATATCACAGTCAGCATAATTTCTATGAAGGGAAATCTTCCTTGATAAATCGGTTAGAATTCTTTAAGGAAGTAACAAGCAGTGTGAAAATTGTGGATGTCACTTAGTCGGATTTTCAGAAGGTGTTGATAAGGTGCCACACATTAGGCTGCATAACAAGATAAAATCCTAGAGCATTACGGGAAAGATACTCGCATGGACAGTGGAATGGCTGACAGGCAGGAGGCAGAAAGTGAGAATTAAAGAGGCCTTTTGTGGTTGGCTGCCACTGACTGGTGGTGTTCCTCAGGGGTCTGTATTGGGACTGCTACTTTTCACATTGTTTATCAATGATTTAGATAATCGAATTGAAGGGTTTGTGGCAAAGTTTGCAAATGATATGAAGGTAGGTGGAGGGGTAAGTAATGCTGAGGAAGCAATGTATTTGCAGCAGGACTTAGAGAAGTTGGAAGAATAGGCAAAAAAGTGGCAGATGGAATATAGTGTTGGGAAAGTTATGATAATGAATTTTGGTAAAAAGAGCAATAGTGCAGACTATTATCTAAATGGGGAGAAGGTTCAAACATCGGAGGTGCAGAGGGACATAGATGTCCTCATGAAAGACATCAAAAAAGTTATTTCATAGGAAGAGTCTGTGGTAAAGAAAGTAAATGCAATGTTGGCATTTATTTCAAGGGGAACAGAATACAAAAGCAAAGAGATAATTCTGTGCCTTTATATGCCACTAGCCAGGCCTCACTTGGAGTATTGACAATGGTTTTGGGTCTCATATGTTAGAAAGGATGTGTTGTCCTTGGAGACAGTCCAACGGAGGTTCACGAGGATGATAATCGGAATGAAGGGGTTCACATATGAGGAACGTTTGGCAACCTTCGGATGTACTCACCGGAATTGAGAAGAATACGGTTCATCTAATTGAAACTTACCAAATGTTGAAAAGAATAGATAGGGTGGATATGGAGAGGATGCTTCCTATTGTAATGAGCTGTGAGCATTTGCTGCTAATGTAATGGTTTTTTGTAATGTTCACTGCTGGAGTAACGGTTTCTGTGCAGCAGCAATGTTTGGGTAATGGCTGGAGATAACAGGAGTATGGATGCATGTTAGCCAATCAGGATTTTGTTACCCTGAGTTGTAATTCTGGAAAGGTGTGGAAAAGTTAGGGCAGACATGCTTGGAGACAGGATTACTATGTGAAACAGTGAGTTAGCCATCGCAAAGATATAGCTGAGAGAAGGGCAGGACTGATGCTTAAACATTCCAGGATTCAGATGATTCAAACAGTCCAGAGAGAGGTGAACGATGTTGGGGAGCTGCACTGCTGATCAGGCAGAATGTCACGAAGTTGAGGTCCTCCAAGATACTCATCCAGTAAGACAATGTAGGTAGCAGTCAGAAATACGGAAGGTGCAATCACTGTAATGGGATGATACTGTAGGCCTACCAATAGACGGTGAGAGAGATTAACAGATATGTCAGCAGGTTATGGTCTGATAAAATTTCAATAGAGTTGCTGTACTGGGGTGATTAATCTCCCCAGAATTACTAGGGCTCTCTTACTGCCTGAGGCTTGGATGGGGCTTTATTTGTTAGGTGTGTTCAGAAAGGTTTCCTGAAACAGCATCGAAGGGAGGGGGATATACTTCACTTAGTCTTGGTAATAAGCCTATAGAGATGATTGCAGTTTAATTGGGAAAGATTTAAGGATTATAAATCTGAAGGGTTTCAGATGGTTATTGATAAGGATAGACCTACAGGTAGATGAATGTAGGTTTGTGGATGGCAAGTTACATGAGAATTGGAAAGGGATCTTAGAAGGTAGTCTGGAAGTCAATGTTCCCGTTGTCCATCTGGCATGTCAGAGTCACTCACAGTCCAGTTGGTCAGAATTTTGGATTTCCCTGTCCATGTTTGGAAGGTAGAGAAGGACAGGGACTTTCAGGAATTTAGGAAGATGAAAAATATTTTATTTGTTTAAAAAAGTAGGAAGAGTCATATGTCAGATTTAGGAAGCTAAAATTGGACAGGACATTGGAAAAACACATAGGAAGCAAGAAACAAGTCAGACTGTGAATCAGAGAAATGGCATCTGAGGTGAGGTGTACTCTGCAAAGTCAAATTTCAGAGGTTTTCTTCAGAATCCCTTTCCCTGTTGCATAGCTGCAATGACTGCTGTGGCAGAGACATTTTCTGCCTGAGAATCTGGGAGATCAGGGAGTTGGTCGGTGTCACCGATAACTTCATATGAGGGAATTTGCAGTAGCTGCAGTTCCTGACTGATGATGTGATGGAAATGGAGGTTGTGATGGACAATTCTAAGATAGATGGAGGGACAGGTGGTGTTGCAGAAGCAGTGAATCTGCAGGAGGACAGTCAGATTCGGAGAATGGACGAAGAAGTGCCAGATGCCAGGAACTGTATGGTCATGCTTATGAGCAGTAATGGTGTAGGCTATCTTCTAAGCAGGTTTAGAATTCAAAAAAGCAGATGTGCAAAGAGACTTGGGAGTCCTCCTGCAGGATTCCTAAAGGTTACCTTGCAGATTGAGTTTGTGGTAAGGAAGACAAATCAAATATTATCAATCATTTCAAGAGGACAAGTATACAAAAGCAAAATTTAATGCTGAGGCATACAAGGCATGCAAGGTATACAAGGCATTGGTCAGACCACACTTGGAGTATTATGAGCAGTTGTGAGCCCGTTATCTCAAAAAAGATATCCTGGCGTTAGAAAGGGTCTAAAGAAATTCACCGGATTGATTGGTGAAAATAAATGTTAATGCTTGAGGAGTGATTGGTGGCTCTAGGCCTGTACTCACTGGAGTTGATTAGAAATAGGGGGAATTTCATTGAGGACTGTTGAATATTGAAATACCAATATAGAGTGGATGTTGAGAAGATGTTTAATCTCTCCTTCTACAGGTATAGAGTGCTCTCCTGCTTCAAATTATCCACATTGTCCCTGTACCAGAAAAGACCAAGGTAACATGCCTCGACTGGCATCCTTTCACACTCACAGCAATAGCAAGCAAATGCTTTGAGAGGCTGGTCAAGGATTACATCTGCAGCTTGCTACCACCCAAACTGGGCCCCCTATAATTCATCTACTGACACAACCAATCAACATACGACGCAATAGCCACTGTTCTACACACCGTCCTTACACATCTGGAGAAGAAGATTGCTTGTACAAGAATGCAGTTCTTGGAGTACAGTTCAGCATTCAACATCATAATTCCATCCAGGCTCGACAAGAAGCTCAGAGACCTCGACCTTGACACTGTCTTGTGCAGCTGTATCCTGAACTTCCTGTCAGACCACCAACAGGTGGTAAGATTGGGCTCCCTCACCTCCACCCCTCTGACTCTCAATACACGAGCCCCTCAGGGCTGTCTTCTGCATCCCCTCCTTTACTTCCTGTCACTCACGGCTCTCATCTGCGAATTGAATTTGCCAATGACTCTTCATTGAGTGGCCTTATCTCAGACAATAACGAGGCGGCCAACAGAGAAGAAGTCATCTCTCTGACACAGTGGTGTCAAGAAAAGAACCTCTCCCTCAAGGTTGCAAAAACAGAGGAGCTGGTTGTGGATTACAGGAGGAATGGAGACGGGCTAGGCCCTATTGACATCAGTGGATCTGGAGTTGAGAGGATAACTAGCTTTATGTTCCTCAGCATCCACATCATCATGGACCTCATGTGGTGGGTACACACCAGCTGTGTGGTGAAAAAGGCACAACAGCACCTGTTTCACTTCGGACAGTTTACAAAGTTTGGCTTCAGCCCCAAAACCCTAAAAACTTTCTACATGGGCACAATTGAGAGCATCCTGACTGGCATGGGAACTGTACCTCCCTTAAATGCAGGACTTTGCAGAGAGTGGTACAGACAGCCCAGCGCATCTGTAGTTGTGAACTTCCCATGATTCAGGACCTTTACAAAGACAGGTGTGTACAAAGGGCCTGTAGGATCATTGGGGACCCAAGTCGCCCCCAACCACAACCTATTCCAGCTGCTGCCATCCAGGAAGTGGTACTGCAACATAAAATCCAGGACCAACAGGTTCCGGGACTGCTTCTTCCACCGGGCCATCAGACTAATTAATTCAGACTGATTTAAGTGTAATCTATATTACATTGGCTGTTTGCTTTATTAGAAATTATTATCAATTACTATAATTGCACATTGCACATTTAGGTGGAGAGGTAACGTAAAGATTTTTACTCCATGTATGTAAAGGATGTAAGAAATAAAGTCAATTCAATTCAATTTATTCCTATAGTGGAGGCGTCTATGACCAGAGTGCACAGTCTCAGAGAAGAGGGATATCCATCTAGAACAGAAATGAAGAGGAATTACTTCAGGTTGTGGGTAGTGAAACTGGAATTCATTACCACAGACTGCAGTGGAGGCCAAGCCATTCAGTATAAAATAAAGGTTGATAGATTTTTGATTCGTCAGTGCATAAATGTGTTGTGTGGAAAAGGCTAGAGAACGGTGTTAAGAGGGATAAAAAAAAACCTCGGCCATTCTGGAATGGTGAAGCAGACTGGATTTGGTTGCATGGCCTAATTCTGTCCCTACCCCTTGTGGTCCGATCACAGCCATAACAGAAACGTGGCTGAGGGAAGGGCAGAATGGGCAGCTCAATGTTCCAGGATACAAAGATGCAGGGAAGAGGGGAGGAGGAGTTAACAACTTGAATGCAGAGGACATAATAATGATCTGTAGGGAGGGCATCATTCTTACCTGAGTTGTCTGGTGAGGCCCTATCAATACCACTTAGATATAAGGATTTGGTATTATAGAAACCCTAACAGTCAGCAGCAATTGGAGTCACAGATATGTTGAGAAACTGCAGTTGTAAACATCATAAGGTAGTATTAGAACGAGATTTTAACTTTCTCACATTGACTGGACCTTTCATAGTGTAAAAGGTATGGAGCTGAATTTGTGAAATGTGTTTAAGAAAGTTTCCTTCATCAAGACAGAGATGAACACTGCTTGAGAGGGCGCAACACTGGGACTGCTTCTGAGAAATGATGGAGGTCAGTGGCAGAATTGTCTGTCGGTGAGCAGTCTGGCTCCAATAACCAGAATTCTCATAGATTTTCAATGGTTGTTGTGAACAATGCAATCCATTAAAAAGTTAAGTTCCCAAACAGGACCAGAACACAGTTAGGAGCTAATAAGCGCAATCTTGCAGTGGTTGACAAGAAAGATGCATCTGGCAAGTAGAAAACCTATAAAAGTGTGATGTCAGGAGTTCAGGGCCTTCTTGTTCCTTTTGGGGTAAAGAACAAGGCTCACTGGTTGATGAGAAATACCGAGGCCATGGTTGATAAACTGGAAACAGCCTGCTTACATTTACTCTTGAGCCCAAAGAAATTAGCTTCAGTCACCTTCACTTGCCCCATCATTGAAATATTTGCACAACCAACGAATTTACTTTCAAGGCCAGCTCATCGCATATTCTCAATATTTATTGATTATTTAATTATTGTTTCTTTTTTTTTTGCATTTGCACTGTTTGTTGTCCTCCGTACTCTGATTGAATGTCCTAGGTGGATGGAATTTCATTGATTCTGTTATAGTAATTATTTACAGATTTGTTGAATAGGCAAGAAAATTAATCGGAGTTATATATAGGCACATATATGTACATTGAACTCTTGTCTAATACTTTCAACTCCTCCGTCCTTTTTAAAAGTTCCTTCACACTACCGTTCCTTATCTTCCTCACCAGGACAAATTTATCCCTAACATCTTGCAAACTGCAAGGTAACCTTCAGAAATCCTGCAGGAGGACTCCCAAGTCTCTTTGCACCACAGTTTTTGAATTTTTAACCTGCTTAGAAAAAGGCCCACGTCATTACTGCTTATATACATGACTATACAGTCCCCTGCATGACATTCTATCTGCCACTTCTTTGTCCATTCTCACAATCTGTCTGTCCTTCTGCAGATTCCCTGCTTCCTCAACACTACCTGACCCCCACCTATCTTCGAATTGTCTGCAAACCGGAATGAAAAGCCATTAATTCTGTATGCGACATGAAAGGAAGTGACCCAGCAGTCCCGAGCACCCGTCACACCTGAGCGCATCCACCTCACCTGTCAAGCCGCTTGCATCGAGGTAAATGCAGTTCAAACTCATTGTCTTTCCTCTCTTTTGTCTGTACTCCTGTCTATCCCGTTTACCGAAGTAGCTCTCATTGGCGACAGTATTATCTCCTGCTCAGGGTCACAGTGACTGCAACTCACATTTACACTATTCTGCGCATCACTCACAAATCTACAGGATACTGGTTCCCCTCCAGTTCAGGAGCATATAACCATATAACTATTACAGCACGGAAACAGGCCATCTCGGCCCTTCTAGTCCGTGCCAAACCCCTACTCTCACCTAGACCCACCGACCTGCACTCGGTCTATAACCCTCCATTCCCTTCCTGTCCATATATCTATCCAACTTAACCTTAAACAACAACATCGAACCTACCTCAACTACTTCTGCTGGAAGCTCGTTCCACACAGCTACCACTCTCTGAGTAAAGAAGTTCCCCCTCATGTTACCCCTAAACTTCTGTCCTCTAATTCTCAACTCAGAATCCATCTCTTCTGTACATGTCGCTCTACCACAGATGAAATAGCAATGATCCAAGAACTTCAATCTTGCTCCATGCCTCAGCCTCTCAGTGACATATTCATCTGAATCATCATTCTATTTTTATCCTCACCAATATGTGGCACAGCGTGTAATCTCGAGATTACTGCTCTGAAAGTTGAGCTTTTTAAGTTCTGTCCTAATTCCCCCTATTCACTTTGTAGAAGTTCAACCCTCTTTTTACCATGTTTGTTTTTGGCATTGGATAAGGTTGCCCCATGCAAGGCTCCTTTAGACTGTATGGAGGCATGGAATACAAGGAGACTTTGCTTTGTGGATCTAGAATTGGCTTGCCCACAGAAACAAAGGGTGGTTGTAAATGCTTCATATTCTCCATGGTGGTCGGTGACCCATGATTTTCCACAGGAATCGATTCTGGGACCTATCCTCTTTGAAATTGTTATAAATGACCCAGATGAATTAGTAGAATGGTGGTAAGCTTACTGATGATACCAAGGTTGAGGTTACTGTGCTTTGTCTGGAGGGCTCTCAGTGATTAAACCGGACATTTATAGGATGCAGAACTGGGCTGAGAAGTGGTAGATGGATTTTAACGAAGAGAAATGTGAAGTGGTTAATTTGGTATGTCCAATTTGAGGACAGAATATAATTTAAATGGTAAGACTCCAGGCAGTGTAGAAGATCTGAGAGATCTTGGAGTCCGTTTCGATAGGACACTGAAAACTGCAGATTGACAGTGTTGTTCAGAAGGCGTATGTCCTGCTGGCATCATCAACCATGGGATTGAGTCCAAGAGTTATGAGATCATGTTACAGCTATATAAGACCTTGGTCCGACCCCACTTGGGTGTGTTATGATCAGTGTGGAGAGCTGTCAGAGGTTACAATGGGACATTGATAGGATGCAAATCTGGGCTGAGAAGTGGCAGATGGAGTTCAACCCAGATAAGTGTGAGGTGCTTCATTTTGGTCGGTCAAATACGATGGCTGAATATGGTATTAATGGTAAGACTCTTGGCAGTGTGGAGGAACAGAGGGTTAGGGTTGCGAGACGGTGTGGTCTGAGTCCATAGGGCACTCAAAGCTGCTACTCAGGTTGACTCTGTGGTTAAGAAGGCATATGGTGCATTGGCCTTCATCAATCCTGGGATTGAGTTTAAGAGTTGAGAGGTAATGGTGCAACTATATAGGACCTGGTCAGACCCTACATGGAGTACTGTGCTCAGTTCTGGTCACCTAACTATAGGAAGGGCGCGGAAACCATAGGAAGGGCGCAGAGGAGACTTACAAGGATGTTGTCTGAATTGGGGAGCATGCCATATGAGAATAAGTTGAGTGAATTCCGCCCTTTCTTCTTGGAGCGATGGAGGATGAGAGGTTACTTGATAGAAGTGTACAAGATAATGAGAGGCATTGATTGTATGGATAGTCAGGGGCTTTTTCCCAGGGCTGAAATGGTTAACACGAGAGAGTTTTAAAGTGCTTGGAAGTAGGTACAAAGGAGATGTCGGGGGTATGTTTTTTTTACGCTGAGAGTGGTGAATGAGTGGAGTGGTACAGGCGGAAATGATATGGTCTTTTAATAGACTCTGGATGGCTACATGGAGGTTAGAAGAATACAGGGCTATGGTTAAAGCCCAGGTAGTTGAAAGGTAGGGACATGTTCAGCACAGCTTTGTGGGCCGAAGGGCCTGTATTGTGCTGTATGTTTTCTATGTTTCTACCTACATTAATTTACTGGATGACCTCAACCTTGTGACATTCTGCCTAATGAGCAATGCAGCTCCCCAACCTCATTCACCTCCCTCTGGACTGTCTGAATCATCTGAATCCTGGAACATTTAGCTATCACCCCTGCCTTTCTCTCAGCCAGATCTTTGTAGTGGCTAATTTACTGTGTCACAGAGTAATATTCACTACAATTACATCTGCCTTAACTGTACTATACCTTGCACTGAAATAAACACACTTCAGCCCCTTGGAGCCACTGTGCTCATTAACAATGCCCCATCTTGACTTCTTGATGGGGTTTCTCGACCTCGTCTCTACTTTTTGCTCAATGCTACTTACTGACCTGTACCTCTGGTTCCCACCCATCCCCTCCCTCCACACACATGCCAAATGAGAAAACTCTGCAATGCTGCAACAAAACTCCCTAGCAGAATATTAGCTCCCCTCAGTACAGGTGTAACCCATCCTCCTTACACCAGTCCCACCTATCCTGGAAAATAATGCAGTGATCTGTGTACCTGATGCCATCCCTCTCGCACCAGATTGTTAGCCATACATTTCACCTTATAATCTCTTAGCTCAAAAGCACGTGGCCCCTGAATTAATCCTGAGATCACCACCCCAGAGTCCTACTTCTTAAATTTCTACCCAACTACCCAGATGGTATTTGCAGGACCTTCCCTCTGTTGTAAGTTCTAATAAGGAACACAACCTCTGGCTGCTCCCCCTGCCCTGGCATGATGTAGGTAACACTCATTTCAACAGATACTCTCGACTGTGTCCCCCACTCCCTCCCCGCTAAAGTATTTTGCTGCATGTGATTCCAATCCTGTACATTCATGTATTTATCTGATTGCCTCTTTGTAATGAAAATTGTTTTAACAGTCAGTCAGTGTTCTTTTTTGTTTCAGCTCAGGGTATTTACATATGCGTTTGAAAACAAAGGAATTTTGAGAACATCTTTTGGTATCCTGCTTTATACAGGTATTCCTGTCATTTTGAGGACATCTTTCTCTGTGCAACAGATTGACGGTGGATATGCAATGGCAAGCATTTAAAGGTTGCATGGATGAACTACAACAATTGTTCATCCCAGTTTGGCAAAAGAATAAATCAAGAAAGGTAGTGCACCCGTGGCTGACAAGAGAAATTAGGGATAGTATCAATTCCAAAGAAGAAGCATACAAATTAGCCAGAGAAAGTGGCTCACCTGAGAACTGGGAGAAATTCAGAGTTCAGCAGAGGAGGACAAAGGGCTTAATTAGGAAGGGGAAAAAAGATTATGAGAGAAAACTGGCAGGGAACATAAAAATGGACTGTAAAAGCTTTTATAGATATGTAAAAAGGAAAAAAACTGGTAAAGACAAATGTAGGTCCCCTGCAGACAGAAACAGGTGAATTGATTATGGGGAGCAAGGACATGGCAGACCAATTGAATAATTACTTTGGTTCTGTCTTCACTAAGGAGGACAAAAATAATCTTCCAGAAATAGTAGGGGACAGAGGGTCCAGTGAGATGGAGGAACTGAGCGAAATACATGTTAGTAGGGAAGTGGTGTTAGGTAAATTGAAGGGATTGAAGGCAGATAAATCCCCAGGGCCAGATGGTCTGTATCCTAGAGTGCTTAAGGAAGTAGCCCAAGAAATAGTGGATGCATCAGTGATAATTTTTCAAAACTCGTTAGATTCTGGACTAGTTCCTGAGGATTGGAGGGTGGCTAATGTAACTCCACTTTTTAAAAAAGGAGGGAGAGAGAAACCAGGGAATTATAGACCGGTTAGCCTAACGTTGGTGGTGGGGAAACTGCTGGAGTCAGCTATCAAGGATGTGATAACAGCACATTTGGAAAGCGGTGAAATGATCGGACAAAGTCAGCATGGATTTGTGAAAGGAAAATCATGTCTGACGAATCTCATAGAATTTTTTGAAGATGTAACTAGTAGAGTGGATAGGGGAGAACCAGTGGATGTGGTATATTTGGATTTTCAAAAGGCTTTTGACAAGGTCCCACACAGGAGATTAGTGTGCAAACTTAAAGCACACGGTATTGCGGGTAAGGTATTGGTGTGGGTGGAGAATTGGTTAGCAGACAGGAAGCAAAGAGTGGGAATAAACGGGACCTTTTCAGAATGGCAGGCGGTGACTAGTGGGGTACTGCAAGGCTCAGTGCTGGGACCCCAGTTGTTTACAATATATATTAATGACTTGGATGAGGGAATGAAATGCAGCATCTCCAAGTTTGCGGATGACACGAAGCTGGGTGGCAGTGTTAGCTGTGAGGAGGATGCTAAGAGGATGCAGGGTGACTTGGATAGGTTGGGTGAGTGGGCAAATTCATGGCAGATGAAATTTAATGTGGATAAATGTGAAGTTGTCCACTTTGGTGGCAAAAATGGGAAAACAGATTATTATCTGAATGGTGGCCGATTAGGAAAAGGGGAGGTGCAACGAGACCTAGGTGTCATTATACACCAGTCATTGAAAGTGGGCATGCAGGTACAGCAGGCGGTGAAAAAGGCGAATGGTATGCTGGCATTTATAGCGAGAGGATTTGAGTACAGGAGCAGGGAGGTACTACTGCCGTTGTACAAGGCCTTGGTGAGACCACACCTGGAGTATTGTGTGCAGTTTTGGTCCCCTAATCTGAGGAAAGACATCCTTGCCATAGAGGGAGTACAAAGAAGGTTCACCAGATTGATTCCTGGGATGGCAGGACTTTCATATGAAGAAAGACTGGATGAACTGGGCTTGTACTCGTTGGAATTTAGAAGATTGAGGGGGGATCTGATTGAAACGTATAAGATCCTAAAGGGATTGGACAGGCTAGATGCAGGAAGATTGTTCCCAATGTTGGGGAAGTCCAGAACGAGGGGCCACAGTTTGAGGATAGAGGGGAAGCCTTTTAGGACCGAGATTAGGAAAAACTTCTTCACACAGAGAGTGGTGAATCTGTGGAATTCTCTGCCACAGGAAACAGTTCAGGCCAGTTCATTGGCTATATTTAAGAGGGAATTAGATATGGCCCTTGTGGCTACGGGGGTCAGGGGGTATGCAGGGAAGGCTGGGGCGGGGTTCCGAATTGGATGATCAGCCATGATCATAATAAATGGCGGTGCAGGCTTGAAGGGCCGAATGGCCTGCACCGATTTTCCATGTTTCTATATCTATCCTGTACCTTGTGAAATAATCCCAGAAGCTTCAGCCATCTCTTCACTGCTCTAATCACTGCCAATATCCTTCTCCAGCGTCCTCTGGGCAAGGTCCTCTCTCTGCCTCTGTAAATCTCTTTATTGCATATTTGTGAGTTATGCTTCACCCTCTCAAATTGCCACACAAATTCAATCATATTATGGTCACAGCCTAGTAAGGGTTCGGTTACTTTAAGTTCCCTTATGATATCAGGGCTGTTACGTATCATCCAATCTAAAGATAGATTTTCCCTGAGATTTTCAATCACAAACTGCTCTAAAAAGCCACCTCGTAGGTATTGAACAAATTCCCTTTCTTGTAATTCAACACCAACCTGATTTTCCCAGTCCCCTTACATACTGAAGTTACCCATTAAAATTGTGGCATTACCCTTCTTTTCAGAATCAGAATCAGGTTTATTATCACCCGCATGTGACATGAAATTTGTTAACTTAGCAGCAGCAGTTCAATGCAATACATAAGAAAGAAGAAGAAAAAACTGAATAATTCAGTAAATCAATTACAGTATATGAATATTGAATAGATTAAAATCATACAAAAACCAGAAATAATATATATTAAAAAAGTGAGGTGGTGTCCAAGTGTTCAATCTCCATTTAGGAATCAGATTGCAGACGGGAGGAAGCTATTCCTGAATCGCTGAATGTGTGCCTTCTGTACCTCCAACCTGATGGTAACAGTGAGAAAATGGGACGCACTGCATGCTGAGTTCCTTAATAATGGACGATGCCTTTCTGAGATGCCGATCTTTGGAATATCCTGGGTAGTTTATGGCTAGTACCCAAGATGGATCCATCTAAATTTACAACCCTCTGTGACTGGTTCGGAAGTTGATGAAAAAAAAATCTTGAGAGGCAAGATTTATGAACATTTGGAGAGGCATAATATGATTAGGAATAGTCAGCATGGCTTTGTCAAAAGCAGGTTGTGCCTTACGAGACTGATTGAATTTGTTGAGGATGTGATGAAACACATCGATGAGGGGAGAGCAGTAGCAGTAGTGTATATGGATTTCAGCAAGGTATTGGACAAGTTACCCCATATAAGGCTTATTGAGAAGGTAAGTAGGATCCAAGGGGACATTGCTTGTGGAAAGCATAGACAGGGTGCAGAGGATATTTACAAGGATGTTTCCTGGATTTGGGATTACTCCTTATGAAAACAGGTGAATCAACTTGGCCTTTTCTCCTTGGAGCGATGGAGGATGAGAGGTGACCTGACAGAGGTGAATAAGATGTTGAGAGGCATTGATTGTGTGGATAGTCAGAGGCTTTTTTTCCCAGGGCCAAAGTGGCTGACCTGAGATGGAACAGTTTTAAAGTGCTTGGAAGTAGGTACAGAAGAGACGTCGGGGTAAGTGTTTTTGCACAGAGAGTGGTGAGAGTGTGGAAAGGGCTGCCAGCAATGGTAGTGGAGGCAGTTACAATGGGGTATTTTAAGAGACTCCTGGATAGGTACATGGAGCTTAGATAATTTCTATAGTAAGGATATGTGAGGCACAGCTTTGTAGGCCGAAGGGTCTGTATTGTGCTGTAGGCTTTTTAACTTCTTTCTATCAGGTGCAGTAGTGCACCCATTCCCCCTGCCCCCACCACTTGCAAGACGGTGATGTAGCCTGTCAGAATGTTCTCCACGGTACATCTATAGAAGTATTTGAGTGTATTTGTTGACATACCAAATCTCCTCAAATTTTTAATAAAGCATACCTGCTGTCTTGCCTGCTTTATAACTGCATCGACATGTTGGGACGAGGTTAGATCCTCAGAGATCTTGACATCCATGAACTTGAAACTGCTCACGCTCTTAACTTCTGATACCTCTGTGAGGATTGGTATGTGGTCCTTCATCTCTTTCTGAAGTAGCATCCACAATCAGCTCTTTTATCCTACTGACATTGAGTGCCGCGTTGTGCAGTGAAGCTACTTCACTAGTTGGCATTCCTTATACCTGTATGCCCTCTCGTTACCACCTGAGATTCTATCAAACATGGTTGTATCATCAACAAATTTATAGATGGTATTTGAGCTATGCCCAGCCACAGAGTCATGGGTATAGAGAGAGTAGAGCAGTGGACATAGCACACACTCTTGAGGTTCACTAGTGTCGATTGTCGAGCATGAGGAGATGTTATCACCAATCCGCACAGATTGTGGTCTTCCAGTTAGGGAAACGAGGATCCAATTGCAGAGGGAGGTACAGGGGCCAATGTTCTGCAACTTCTCAATCAGGATTATGGGAATGATGGTATTAACTGCTGAGCAATAGTCGATGAACAGCATCCTGACATCGATGTTTGTGTTCTCCAGGTGGGCTAAAGCCGTGTGAAGAGCCATTGAGATTGTATCTGCCGTTGAACTATTGTGGCGATAGTCAAATTGCAAAGTGTCCAGGTCATTGCTGAGGCAGAACTTCAGTCTAGTCATGACCAATTTCTCGAAGTATTTCATCACTGTATATGTTCGTGCTACCAGGCGGAAGTCATTAAGGCAGATCACATTATTCTTCTTAGGCACTGGCATAGTTGTTGCCTTTTAGAAACAACTGGGAACTTCTGCCCGTAGCAATGGGAGGTTGAAAATGTCCTTGAATACTGCCACCAGGTGGTTGGCACAGGTTTTCAGAACATTTCCAGGCTCTCCATCAGGACCCTCCATCTTCAGCGGGCTCACCCTCTTTAAAAACAGCTTAACATCGGACTCAGAGACAGAGATCACTGGGTCATCAGGTGCAGCAGGCAACTTCACAGCTGTAGTTATATTCTCCTTTTCAAAGCAGGCGAGTTCATCTGGTAGTGAAGCTATTAGCTTTCATTTTGTATGAAGTAGTGTCTGGCAAACACTGCCAGAGTTACCATACATCCAATGTCACCTCCAAACTCATTCAAAATTGTTTCTTCACCCTTGATATACCCCGCCGCAAACCATACCTGGTTTTCTGGTACAGGCCTCGATCGCCAGAGTTGTATGCCATAGATCTAGCCTTCAGCAGACGACGTACCTCCTGGTTCATCTACGGCTTTTCGTTTGGGAATATAAGTACATGACTTTACAATCTCAACCCCACATTTTGGCTACTATAAGGAGACCTATTTTTGATGACCAGTTTTTACCCTTGCAATTTCTTAAATCCGCCCACAAAGATTCAACATTCTCTGACCCTATGTCACCTCTATCTAAAGATGTAATTCCATCTTTTACTAGAGGAGCCACATCACCGCCTGTGCCACCCTTCCTATATTTTGATACAAAGTATATCATTTGATGTTACACTCTCAACTATGGCCTTCTTTCAGCCATGACTCAGTGATGCCCACAACACCAAACTGACCAGTCTCTCATTGTGCCATGAGTTCATTCACATTATACCAAGTGCTACGCACATTTAAATACATCACCTTCAGTCCTGAATTATTTGTCCTTTTAAATGTTGTTCCTGTGGTACAATTTAACTCTTTGCTCTGTTTGGATTTGTACCCAATCATTACTTGTTCTTCTTTACATTCATGTTATACTCATCATCTACTTGTAAACCTGTTGGGTTACGCTCAGCTCTGTCATAATGGTTCCCAGTATATGGAACAAATCATAGAACAGTACAGCACAGGAACAGACTGTTTGGCCCATAATATCATGTCAAACCATCTGAAAAGTAAATCAGTAAACCCACAAAAACTAATCCTTCTGACCAACACAAAGTCCATCTCACCCCATCCTCCTCATATTAATGTACCTATCTCAACATCCCGTGAAAGTCGCTGATTTATTTAACTCCACCACCATAATTGGCATCCGGCACTCTCTGAGTTAAAAAAGAAAGCATCTCCCTCACATCTCATCACCTCTCATCTTCAATGTATTAGACACTTTACCCTACGATAAAGACACCCCATGTCTAGTTGATCCGTCTCTGACATATAGTTATAAATCTCTATCTGATCTCCCCTCAGCCTCTGCTACTCCAAAGAAAACTACCAAGTTCGTGAGACCACTTATGTTAGCACATGCCCTGTAAACCAGACAGCATCCTAGTAAACTTCTGCTCCTTCTCCAATGCTCAATTCTCAAAATGGGTGAACTAGAACTATATTCGATAGTTCAAATGTGGCCTCAGTGGAGTCCTTTTACAGCTGAAACATCACTTCTTGAATTGAGCTCAGTAACTCAGCTAATAAAAGCAAGCATTTGATAAGCATTCTTAACCACAGATTGACCCGTGTGGTCACTTTCCAGGAGCTGTGAACTTGGACGTCAATCCTCTCTGTTCAGCAACACTGTTAAGGATCTTCTCCTTAGCATTTAACTACTTGCTTTTGGTCTACCAAATTGCAACCCCTCACATTTATCCGTGTTCAGCTTGATCCGCCATTTCTCTGTCCTTAGCTGTGAATAATCTATATTACGCTGTATTCATTGCCAGTCTTCTTCATTATACACAACTGCACCACTATTGGTATAATTCACAAACTAACTAAAGCATCCATCTACATTTTGATTTTGGTCATTTTCATTTCATGGTAAAAATCTTTTTGATTAATTATTATTAAAAATCAACAACAAATACATTAAAGTAATCAAGTGAACATGTCAATACGTACAATAAGAATTAAGTTAACAAATAAGTGATTAACAAAGCTAAACAATATATCAATAATAATAAGAAAAAAAATGTTTAAATTATTTTTTGGGAAAAGGAAAGGAGGAAAACAGAACCTCTACTAACTAAAACAAAAAAAAAACTACTAAAAACAAACAAACAAACATTGGGAGCAGAACCCCAGAGGTATACGCCATACAAGCTTCCATAAAAGAAAAACATCAATCCACCAACCAGATCCATTTAAGCAAGAATCTGAAGGGTCCATCAAAAGAACCCCACCTTTTCTCAAAGACAAATCGAGGATCAAAAGTCAGTTTCCAGGAGCTGTGACTTCTGATTTTCTCCAAACTAAGACATAACATCACCTGAGAGAACCAATGTATCAAAGTGGGGGCAGAGGCATCTTTCCATTTCAATAAAACAGCCCTTCTGGCCAATAATCTGACAAATGCAATTACGTAGCAATACCATAAATATATTGAGGGATTATACCGAACAAAACTGTCAATTTATTAGGTTGTAGGTTAATTTTTGGAGCTTTAGAAATTGTAGAGAAAATACATTTCCAAAACTGTTTCAATACAGAACACGACCAAAACATATGTGTCAATGTAGTGGTCTCAGGTTTACATCTATCCCACTGACTTTCAACATTAGGAAATATTTTAGACAGTCTCTCCTTTGTCAAATAGTAAGAATGTACAATTTTAAATAGAATTAGAGAGTGACTGGCATAAATCGAAGAAGATTTAACAAACTTCATAATTCGCAACCAATCCTCTGTTATCAAGGTCATGTTAAAGCTGTCTTTCCCAATCTTGCTTAATCTTAAGTAAAGGATAATTGTACTGTTGTAATAGTAAATTATAAGTTTTCTCAATAAAACCTTTCACTAAAGGTTTCATTTTTAAAATAATGTCTAACCGGTCAGAATCTTGTATATACGGAAAATTACTTAAAGATTTTTGTATGAAATGTCTGACCTGAAGATATTGCAAGAAATGTGAGTACGAGAGAGAATATTTAGTTGCTAACTACTCAAAAGACATCAATTGGCTTTCTTGGAACAGATCCATGAAGGAATAGACCCCTTTATTCCTCCAAAGAGAAAAGGTAGGATCACTAAGTGAAGGCTTAAATAAATACTTTTGATAAATTAAACTAAGAAGGTTAATTTTTTTAAGATTATAAAAATTACGAAACTGGTACCAAATTCGTAATGACTGCTTAATCACAGGATATAAGTGTAGAATAGAAATTTTTGCTAATTTTACAGGTAAAGAAGCTCCTAATGACGAAGTTAAGTAAAATTGTTCACAGCTTTCAATTCCAAATCAACCCAAGGTGGTCCTTCATTTTTATCAGTCCAATATAACCAAGAGCACACATAACATATTGTTGTTCGTCCATCGTTGACGTCGAAGAGGACCTCGACACCATAATGATGGTGTCGAGACTAGCGCGTGATTTGGATTTAAGCGAGGGAGAGTTGCGCAGCGTCAGCCTCACTCTCTCTTCCCAATTCCCATCTGGATCCAGTGGCAAGACAGAGTCTAGACGGCTGGAGATGGGACTAGGTGCAGTGTGACCAGGACGTCTTCTGTGTCTTGTCCTGCTCTACACGTTCCACGACGCTTGCAGAGACCGCCTTCTTGACCATTGGACCTTCCATTGGTCTCGTCCGCTCAATCCGCCGGAGTCTGTCTTCACATGCTGGGATAGACAACTCCCTATCTCACCGAGGGTTTGAGACTCGTCGGCTACCCTCACCTGGTTTAGCCGGCTTGTCGAAGCCGTTGCCCGGGGTGTGGCCGCTGTTGCATGCAAACAGCTACGGGGAGCCACAGGTGAGAGCTGAGTGCCAGGTGGGGACCAAAGGTGGACTAACCGCCCTGAAAAGGACGCGACATGTTCCCCTACCAGAGGGGCTACCCCTCTCTGACACTCCATATACCCCACACGTAATAGATATTAACAGCCCAATAATACATTCTTAAATTAGGCAGAGCAAGACTTCCATCCTTTTTTAAATTTTTATAAATGATATTTTCCAATTCTTGGTCTTTTATTATTCCAAACAAAAGATGAAATGATAGAATCAGCCTGATATAAAAACTCCTTAGTTAGAAAAAAGGAATATTTTGAAATACATATAAAAATTGGGTAAAATCACCACTTTAACTGCATGAATTCGGCCAGCTAACGGAAGTGTAAGTGCATTCCATCTACAAAATAATTGCTTCATAACATCCTCTAAGGCAACCAAATTAGCTCTATAAAGATCTCCATAATTTTTAGTGATGATAATACCTAAATATTTAAAAGAGTCCGTGCCTTTACAAGGAATATCATCATATATAGAAGCAGAATCATTGAGAGGAAATAATTCACTTTTATAAAGTGTTACGTAACCAGCAACAATGAATATCAATCGAGACAGGTTATATAAAAACAACCAAACATTTATTAAACACGGATAAACAATAAAAAAAACAAACACCTTAACCAGAAGTTAACCGCTATGTGGCTGTTCAACAAATCGTCACTCGGTACTGATTCTTAAAGCGACAAATGCGAAAACAGTTCTTAAAGCAGTAAATTCAAACACAGTTCTTCGAACAGTAAATTTTAAAGTCCAAGAGATTTATACAGTCAATTGGGAGAGACTTTCAGGAAGTAACGAATTCCTCGATGACACGGCGTCACTGCCACTCCCAGATGGAAACTGCCTTTTCCACAGGTTTCACGGCGACGGAAATAAAACGATTTTAAAGGCACTGACCTTCCTCCGCAGAAGAACCTTGCACAGCCTTCCTGCCACTTTCAGCAGAGTCTATCTCATGCAGATTACTCCTTCTTGAACGAATTCTGTAATGGTTGATTCTTTCCAAACCCGTCGAACGTTTCCTTCAGGGTCCCATCTTCACTCTCCAATGTTACTGAAAAGATACATTAATAAACCTAGCAGCGATTGTCATACTGCTGGCTCAGACTTCTGTACCTTATGTTAGAACATAAAACTCTGTTTAAAATCAAAACTCCGTCATAATGCAAATACACAGCGGAGCGGAGTACCTCATTAACGTTCAAACTGGAAAAACTAACAGCGTCATCAGAGGTCTTCCCTTTTATACTCGTGGTGAACATGAGGTCCTCACGTGACCTCACATCGGCGGGAAAACTACATCAGCTGACCTCCAAAAGACCATTCCATCATTCTGACAAGATCTCCTTGAGGTATGTAACACCTCTCTCCATAAAGAAATGGGTTTCTTAAAGAGCAAAATTTTGACAAATAACAATTTACACAAAAAAATACAAAGGTATAAAATTTACAACATACACAATATATAGTCTTATCTTTCAACACTTTACAAACTAATATACTGTAGGAGTGTTAGGAATGTTAAAATATCACTCCATAAAAAAACTTTTCATTGTACATTTACCATCTAGATAGACAATCAGCGATCACATTATCTTTACCCTTAATATGAGTAATCAAAATATTGTACTCCTGTAACATTAAACTCCAATTTAGTAATCTTCTATTTTTGTTTTTCATCTTATCAAAAACACCAATGGATTATGATTGGTATAAACTGTGAGTGGTTTATGAGTAGTACTAACATACACTTAAAAATGTTGTAAAGCCAAAACAAGAGATAATAATTTTTTTCTCTATTGTTGAATAATTTCTTTGATGGGCATTAAATTTCTTAGAAAAATAAGCTACTGGACGATCAACTTCTTCACCATCATCTCTTTGAAGTAACACTGCTCCTGCAGCTTCATCACTAGCATCTATAGCTAACGAAAATGGTTTTTCAAAGTCAGGAAATTTAAGTACAGGTTGACTACATATTATAGTTTCAATTTATCAAATGTCTCCTGACAAGCTTCTGTCCAAACAAACTTTTCATTTTTCTTCAAGAGATTAGTTAATGGAAGAGTAATGTTTGCAAAATTCTTACAAAATTTTCTGTAATATCCTACCATATTCAACAATCTTCTGAGAGTTTTTCTACTAGTTGGAGTGGGTACTTCTAAAATTGTCCGAACTTTCGTCTCAACAGGTGCTAATTTTCCCTGACCCACAACATAACCAAGGTAGGTCACTGTGGCATGGCCAAATTCACTTTTAGCTAAGTTAAGAGTTAAGTTAGCTTTTTAAAGTCTCTCAAATAGTTTCTCCACTGCAGTAATATGGGCTTTCCACGTATTATTTCCTAACTAAATCATCAATATAGGCATCTGTATCTCTTAATCCCTGAATCATGCTATTAATCATCCTCTGAAAAGTACCTGGTATTTTTTTGGCATTCTTCATCCCAAATGGAAGAACATTATATTCTTATGTTACTTACCCCATAACTGGGTTGCCAAACCAGCAGAAATGGACCACTTAGTTGGAGTCTGGATTACTGGAACTAAGAAAGTTTTATTAAAGAAATAAGTAACACAGTACTCTAAATGTAAGGATATAAATGCAATGGGTTAGCAATGACAAAACACACGTGTACACAGAACTAGGATAATAGGAATCAATCAAGCTCTATCGCAGTCTAGGGGTAAAATGATCAGTCTCAAGTGACGCAGAGTTCAGTTCAGCTCAGTGCAGTTCGCAGCAATTGCTGTTGTGCCGTTGGAGAGAGAGAGTGAGAGCGAATGATGATATGCAAATCAAATTCAGACAGACCTTGATGTTCCTGCACAGTTAGCTTTCGGGCAAGCCCTATTTTTAATGTCTTCTGAGGTCACCGACTGTGACCCCTCCGTTCCGGATACGTTCGTTCTTCCGCGGTGAACCCGGCACCCAGGCAAGGGCAGACACACACACCAGGTTCCTGCCGATCATACCTTTTCACCCTGTGCGTTCTATGGCCGGTCCCGCGACGAGACCTCCAAAACACCCAGCAACTTGTGGGGGCACACCGCACTTCCAGGGTCTCATTATCTGGTGATCTCGTGGTGTCCCTTGCCTTAGCGAACCTGTTCCTTTTATTTCCCTGCTGGGGTATCGCCTGTCCATCAAACTTCAAACAGTTCAGGTTCACAGCAACCGGTCTGACAATACTCGGAACTGTGTCTGTTTTCATTAATCTCTCTCGTCTCTCATTAACATTTCCGAATGCTGCTCCATTGTCTCACTTATCTCTCTCATTAGCATCAATCTTCTAATAACTTGGTCTTTCGTCACACCCCTATCCTTCAAAGGATTTTTACCGGGGTAAAAATTATAGGCATGAATACATTATTAGATACACACAAATATACATTGGTCATCAGCTATTTGGCTAATACAGAGAACTTTAAGTTGTCAACACCTTGACAGACAGTCAGCAATCACATTTTCTGTTCCTTTTATATGTTTTATTTTAGTAATCCTCTAAGACCAGGCTCCAATTTAGCAAACTTCATAGTGGCCAAAAACACTAATGAGTTGTGATCAGTGTAACTTCTCAGTGGTTTTCGTCCCGGACAAAGATAACAAGGGTCGTCCCACACCAAATTAGCATTCTTTGGCAAGAGCTTAGTAAGCGGGAGGGTAATATCTGCAAAGTTTTTTTTTGCAAAACTTCCGATAGTACCCCACCATCTCCAATAACCTTCTCAGGGCTCTCTTGTCTGTCGGGGTGGGGACTTCAGAGATAGCCCGCACCTTAGCCTGCATCAGTGCCAGCTGCCCCTATCTTCCCACCAATCCCGGATAAGTGATCTTTCCGTGGCTGAATTCACTTTTTGTGAGGTTCACTGTCAGGCTGGCTTCAAAAAGCTTTTTAAACAGCCCCTCCCACGTGTCACTCCAGACAACTACATCGCCAATATACGCTTCTGCGTTCTTTAGCACTTTTGACACTGAATTAATCGTCCTATAGGGGTGTTGCTCACTAGGCTGACCTGATGTGACAACAACACCATCGGGAGTTAAGGGAGAGACCTTATCAGCAAAGCTGGCCAAAACAATAGACTTCTCCCATCTGGTCAGCACCATACTCATCTTTTCAAAATGGGTTTCCCCTTATCAGGTGGCACCCTAGCCTCATTAATTTTCATGATAACACCAACTAGGTCTGTTCGCCTATCGTGGCGAGCTGTCAGCATATCAAAAGCCTGTAACTGTGTTAGCTCACGTCTACAATAGTCAATAGCATCCTTCCTCCTGTGCGGCCAGTAAAACTCTTTCATAATTCTGTCGACTGTCTTCCTCACCCCAAAATGTCCACCGAGGGGTATCTTGTGGGCTGGGTTAAAAATCTCGCCCCTATAAATTTTCGGCACCTCATTTCGGTTCCTCATCTGCGGGCATGGTACTTGGTCTCCATTTCCTCCTTAGTACTCTCTCCTTCACATAATAGCCCACAGACTCCCTTTTTAATTCTGCTTCAGAGAGAGCTGTCTCCGTCAAAACCATCAGCTCCGCGTCTCGCTCCTGTGCCAGTACAAATTCCTTCCTTGCTAACCCCTCCTGGTACAAGGCTGGTAAAAACGTCTCTGCTAAATCTATATTAGCTTCGGCAGCCTTTCTCGACATGCGCCGAGTCACTGCGCAAACAGGATAAACCTGTGAGTCCATGGGCGGGGCCTCAATGCTGGCAGGCTGGCTTGTCAGTTTTACTGCTGGGCACACCTCTCCGCCGGCGAGGTCATTACCGAGTAAGACCTCCACATCTTCCATCGGTAGTTCGGGCCTCACCCCGATCGT
This sequence comes from Mobula birostris, assembly GCF_030028105.1. Classification (NCBI taxonomy): domain Eukaryota; kingdom Metazoa; phylum Chordata; class Chondrichthyes; order Myliobatiformes; family Myliobatidae; genus Mobula; species Mobula birostris. Next base: position 34,777,837 of record NC_092397.1, read on the forward strand.
GACCGGTCCGGAGACCAAGTCGCTTTTTAGGTGTATCTGGTGCAAAGGTACTGCTTCAGTCCCTTTTCCAATGCCTTTTATCACCCTGACCTCACCAGTCTGGGTCTCTGAACTAAAGTCTAACACACTCTTTAATATCAATGACTGACAAGCTCCAGTGTCTCTCCAGATCCGTACTGGAACTGGGTATAACCCCTCCTTCACCGACACCAATCCGGCCGAGATAAACTACTCGCGCCCTTCCTGAACTTTATCAGACCTCTTCTTCCCTAGCGGTCTGTTTACAAGCTCAATACAGCCAGTCAGAACCGTCGTTTTCCCTTTCCCCATCTCCTTCTTTGGGGCAAAGCACCTGGACGCAAAGTGTCCGACTTTCCCACCACTATAGCATACGACCCCAGGAGACTTCCTACCAAACTGCTCACGGTCTACCTTATCCTTCTCACTAGTCCCCGGCTTACTTTCTGACTTTTCTGGCGGACTTTCTCCACCGTCCTGACTACCCTTCTGGTAGCCTTTACTTGGGGTAAACTTTGTTTCATGTGTCAACGCGTACTCATCCGCTAACTTAGCAGTTGCGGCTAAGGTGTCTGCCTTTTTCCCATCTAGGTAGGGTCTCATACATTCAGGAACACAACCTTTAAACTGCTCAGTCAGGATTAGCTGTAGCCGTCTGTCATAATCCCCATTGACCCCTTTCGAGGCGCACCAACGCTCACAATACATCTGCATCTCACGGGCAAACTCTAAATACGTGCGGCCCCATTGCTTCCTCGCATCCCGGAACCTCTACCGGTGTGCCTCCGGGACCAACTCATAAATCCTGAGTTATGGCCTCCTTCACCACATCATACCACTGGGCACCTTCTGCGGACAAAGCCGAGTAAGCTTGTTAGGCTTTTCAAAATGGAGAAAGTACCGATCAACATCGGTCTCCTCAAATGGGGGAACCAGCCTAACCTCCTGGGTTGCCCTGAACCCTCCACCTTGGTTCGGCATGGGCCCCAGCGCTGCCGTCATCTTTAACTTCTCCATCTCAAATTCCCTTTCCCTGTTTCTCTCTCGCTTCTCGTTCTAACTGCTTGTCCCTCTCTTCTCGCTCCAACTGTTTTACCAGAACTCGTGCTCGAGTCTCAATTTTTCAATCTGCAGCTGTACTGCTTCTGCACCAGGTTTTCCCATAGATACCACCTCCAGCTCCCCTTGGGGAAACACACTTTTAGATACATAATGCTCTATGATAGCTCTGTGCATCTCCACTCTCCTCATTGTCGACTTCCCCTTAAAAAGATTCAACCATTTGGCCACAGCTGCCAATTCTGAATTCCTGGCATCCTCTAATGCCTCCAAGGTCGGTGCCTTTAGAAATTCCTCAATCTCCATTTCTGCTGTTTGTCCTTTCTTTCTTTCGGGAATTTTAACCCAATCAATTTACCCTGTCCCAAATTTAGCATTCAAAATCGCAGACGAGAACCCCACTTATGTTACGTACCCCGTAACTGGATTGCCAAACCAGCAGAAATGGACCACTTCGTTGGAGTCTGGATTACTGGAACTAAGAAAGTTTTATTAAAGAAATAAGTAACACAGTACTCTAAACGTAAGGATATAAATGCAACGGGTTAGCAATGATAAAACACACATGTACACAGAACTAGGATAATAGGAATCAATCAAGCTCTATCGCAGTCTGGGGTAAAATGATCAGTCTCAAGTGACGCAGAGTTCAGTTCAGCTCAGTACAGTTCGCAGCAATCGCTGTTGGGGGAGGGAGGGAGGTAGAGAGAGAGAGAGAGAGGGAGGGAGGGAGGGAGAGAGAGAGAGGGAGGGAGGGAGGGAGGGGGAGGGAGGGAGGGAGGGAGGGAGGGAGGGAGGGGGAGAGAGAGAGAGAGAGAGAGAGAGAGAGAGAGAGAAAGAAAGAAAGAAAGAAAGAAAGAAAGAATGAGAATGATGATATGCAAATCGAATTCAGACAGACCTTGATGTTCCTCCACAGTTAGCTTTCGGGCGAGCCCTTTTTTTAATGTCTTTTGAGGTCACCGACTGTGACCCCTCCGTTCCGGATATGTTCATTCTTCCGTGGTGAACCCGGCACCCAGGCCAGGGTGGACATACACACACCAGGTTCCCGCTGATCGTACCTTTTCACCCTGTGTGTCTATGGTCTGTCCCGTGTTAGACATCCAAAACTCCCACCAACTTGTTGGGGGGCACACCGCACTTCCAGGGTCTCGTTATCTCGTGATCTCGTGGTGTCCCTTGCCTTAGCGAACCTGTTCCTTTTATTCCCCTGCTGGGGTATTGCCTGTCCATCAAACTTCAAACAGTTCAGGTTCAAAACAACCGGTCTGACAGTACTCGGAACTGTGTCTCTTTTCGTTAATCTTTCTCGTCTCTCATTAACATTTCCGAATGCTGCTCCATTGTCTCACTTATCTCTCTCATTAGAATCAATCTTCTGATAACTTGGTCTTTCTTCACACATACAATCCGGATGGAGTTACAAATGCAGATAACTCTCTACCTCTATCCGTCAAAAGAATACATGAATAACCTTGTAACAAATCAATCTTTCTAAGGAATTTGGCTTGTCCAACTTTATCCACACAATCGGCTACCCTAGGGATTGGATATGCTTCAGTTTTTGTCACAGCATTCACCTTCCTGTAATCCTTACAAAACCTAATACTATTGTCTGGCTTGGGCACCATAACAAACGGTGAATTCCAATTCGAATTAGAATGTCTCATCATATCATTTTCTAACATATACCTAATTTTTTGTTCAGCAAGTTCACATTATTCCCTGTTCATTCGATATGGATGTTGTTTTATGGGTTTTGCGTCTCTAACATCTACATCATGTGTAGCTACGGTGGTTCTTCTAGGAACGTCTGGAAAAAAAAAAATTAACAGTTTCATCTGCTCTCTCTGCTCTGGCTGTAAATGAGCTAATTGTTCATCAATATTTTCTAGAATTTTTGAATTTGGTAACCTGGCTGAAATAATGTTGGGTTAAAATGAGTTTCAGATGAATCATCCATTAAGGTTTTATCAAGATCAGACTCATTATTGACCACGACAGTCATAGTAGCAGCTTCCCTCTCATAATACTGTATTATCATATTTATATGACACAGCTGTGTTGTCTTTCTATGATCTGGGGTTTTTACCATGTAATCCACATCATTCACCTTAGATTTAATCTCATAAGGACCACGAAATTTAGCTTGTAATGAGTTTGTTTGCACCGGGAAAAGAACCAACACCTTATCTCCAGGCTTAAATAACCTCATCCTAGCTTCCCTATCATACCAAGTCTTCATCTTCTCTTGAGCCAATTTTAAATTTTCCTTTGCCAAGCTACAAGCTTTATATAATCTTTCTTTAAATTTTAAAACATAATCTAGCAAATTAGTGTGTACTTCTTTATTAATCCACTATTCCTTCAACAAAGCCAAAGGTCCTCGAACTCTATGCCAAAACACAAGTTCAAAAGCACTAAAACCTAATGATTCCTCTACTGCCTCTCGTACTGCAAAAAGTAATAAATGTATACCTTCATCCCAGTCCTTTTCATTTTCCACACAATATGTTCTAATCATAGTTTTTCATGTAGAATGAAATCTCTCCAGGGCTCCTTGCGATTCTGGATGATAGGCTGATGAAATAATCTGTTTTGCTTCCAGTTTATAAACTATCTGCTGAAACAATCCAGATATAAAATTACTACCTTGATCCGATTGTATTTCCTTAGGCAACCCAAAATAAGTAAAGAATTTTATAAGAGCCTTTGTCACAGTTTTGGCTGTTATATTCCTAAGAGGTAATGCATCTGGAAACCTAGATGCTGTACACATAATCGTTAACAAATATTGATGTCCAGTTTTAGTCTTTGGCAAAGGACCTACACAGTCTACAACGATTTTTCAGAACGGCTCACCAAATGCTGGAATTGGATGTACTGGGGCCACTGGAGTAACTTGATTAGGTTTACCCACAATTTGACACGTATGAGACGTTCTACAAAATGTCGCCACATCTTTTCTTAAATTAGGCCAATAAAAATGTTTAGAAACCTTGTTCATAGTTTTCTTTACACCTCAATGACCACCCAAAGGAATACTATGAGCCATAATTAAAATCTCATTTCGATAAATTTTAGGAACTACTACCTGATGATTAACTTTCCATTCCTCACTAGCAGGAATTGTAGGTGATCTCTACTTTCTCATTAATACTCCCTTTTCAAAATAATATCCTACTGGCACTTTTTCAATTTCACTATCTGGAAGAGCTTGTTCTTTTAACTTGCCTATCTCAGGATCTCTACCCTGCTCTGCTATCATCTCCTTCCACAATAAAGACAAATCTTCATGGTGAGACTTACTACCAAAATCCTGATCAAATAATGTAGGTAAGAAAGTTTCTGATACATCCTCAAAATTCGAATCTTGAATTGAACAGTTGTGGGTAACAACCTCATCCTGTATATCGGTCTTTTTAGCTTTAGCTCTTGTTACAACACATGAAGAATCTGTGTTAGAATCCCTCTGTCGTTCCTCAGAATTTGGATTTACTGTCAAATGCACTTCAGGAAAAACTTGTCCACCTGCTAAGTCGTTCTCTAACAAAAGAGAAACATCATTCACAGGTAAACTGGATTGCAGTCCTACTTTAACAACCCCTGTAACTAATCCTGACCTTAAATTTATTCTATGTAAATGTACTGGCATAAGGGAACTCCCAACTCCTCTTATATAATTTACCTCACCAATGTCAGACTCATCACTAAACTTTAGCGCACTGTCTAATATTAGTGATTAAGCAGCTCCAGTGTCTCTAAGTATTCTTATTAGTACTGAATTGGATCCTTCTTTCAAGGATACAAACCCTTCTGTTATAAAAACTTCATATCCCTTCTTAACTTGGTCAGACTCTGACACATCTTCATTAGTATTTTCTAAATCCTGTGAATTTACAGATGTTTCAATATGCTGCACACAAGCATCTGGGATGGCTTATTTCTCTTTTTTTTAATCTGGTTTACCTTGCCTCTCTGTGCTATTTTTCCTTTTAAAAACTCTACCTGGAGAAAATTTATTCTTATGAATTAAAGCATGCTCATCAGCTAATTTAGCAGTCTCCTGCAATGCAGAAGTGTCTCTTTCATTTAAGTATGTTCTCCCTTCAACAGGAATGCTTCTTTTAAATTCCTCCAGTAAAATCAACTCTTTTAATTTATTATACTCCCCATTCACATTTTTAGAGGAAACCTATCTCTCAAAACACACAGATTTCTCATAGGCAAATTCCACATAAGTTTTTTTCCACAGATTTCTTAAAATGTCTGAATCTTTCTCTATATGCTTCCGGAACCAACTCATATGCCTTTAATATTAGCTGTTTAACAAAATCATAATCCAGTGCTTGATCAGCATTTAAAGCTGTATAAACTTGTTGTGCCTTGCCTTTAATTACACTTTGTAATATCACTGGCCATTGCTCTTTCGGCCACCCTAAACTCAGAGCACAATTTCGAAATGCTGGAAATATTTGTCCACTTCAGCTTCATTAAATGGAGGTGCCAAAATAACCTCACAACTAGCAATAAACTGTTTATTAGAACCAGAAGACTAATTTCCCCTCCTTAATTTCTCCATCTCTAACTCAAATTTCCTCTGGTTTTCACCTTCTCTTTCTTTACCTTCCCTTAGTTTACTTTCCTCTCTTTCTTTGAATTCCCTTAATTTATTTGCCTTTCTTTCAGCAAATTCCCTTTTTTTATTAGCCTCTCTTTCGCCATTTCTGCTTTAAATCTTTCAAACTTTATCTGTTCAAGATGTAACTGCATTTCCAGATTATTCATTGGAAACCTACCTAACACCTCATCATCAAACGTTTTCATACAGATATAATGCTCAGCGAATTTTCTTTGTATTAAAGCCTTTGTGGTATTCTTCGCAATTCCCTTAATATCCAACTTCCTAGAAATCTTCAATACAACAGGTTTTCTCGCATTCTCTAAAAACACCGGGTCAGGTGTGACCATAAAATCGTCAACATTCATTGCTGCCGAATACTGCTTACACACCAATGAAACTAAAAAAAACAAGGGGTATTTCCCTTTTCCAAATCAGAATGGCAATTACCAGCACTTAAACTCAAAAATTTGGAACAAGATCCCGGACAAGCCCCCACAAATTACGTTACGTAACCGGCAACAATGAATATCAATCGAGACAGGTCATATACAAACAACCAAACATTTATTAAACACGGATAAACAATAAAAAAACAAACAAACACCTTAACTGGAAGTTAACCACTATGCGGACGTTCAACAATTCATCACTCAGTACTGATTCTTAAAGCAATAAATGTGAAAACAGTTCTTAAAGCAGTAAATTCAAACACAGTTCTTCGAATGGTAAATTTTAAAGTCCAAGCGATTTATACAGTCAATTAGGAGAGACTTTCATGAAGTAACGAATTCCTCGAAGACACGGCGTCACTGCCACTCCCAGTTGGATCCTGCCCTTTCCACAGGATTCACAGCGACGGAAATAAAACGATTTTAAAGGCACTGACCTTCCTCCGTAGAATAATCTTGCACAGCTTTTCTGCCACTTTTAGCAGAGCTATCTCATGCAGATGACTTCTTCTTGAATGAATTCAGTAATGGTCGATCCTTTCCAAACCTGTCGAACGTTTCCTTCAGGGTCCCGTCTTCACTCTCCAATGTTACTGAAAAGATACATTAGCAAACCTAGCAGTGTTTGTCAAACTGCTGGCTCAGACTTCTCTAAACAATGTAATCTCTAATGAAGAAAAATCTCTTTATCCCTTTGACTTACTGCCCGATGAAAAAACACTGGTTGTAGGAGAAAAACTGAAACTAATTATCTATTTTTGAGCACTCCTCACTATATATATATATATGAACAATTCTCTATGAACTATGAAAACTATCACTTAATTAATGAAGAAAAGGAAGAATAAAAACAGACAATCAAACCAGTTAACAATCTGTCCGCTGTGTATACTCAGTATACCAAACAGACTTTGAAAAAGTCATTCATCAGTCAAATCAAGAAGTTCACATCTTCTTTCAATAGCTCATCAATCAAAGGATATCTTCAACATATCAGAAATCTTCAAAGCCTGTTTTCTTTCAGAAAATTATTCAGCAGACTAATACCATTCAGACCTCGGCCACCTCCAAAATAGAATTAACATAGTCCAATGCCGCATTGGGGTTCCAAAAAAACACGTGGAGTCGAATCTTGAGGAAATAATTTTAATTGTGCTGGATAGCGAAGTGATGGGAATATTCCCTTATCATGGGCTATCTTCATAGCTGGAAGGAATTTGAACTGCTGTTCCATAAATTCCCATGGATAGTCTTGAAAAAAACAAATCTTGGAACCCATAAATTTAAAAACTCTGTGTTTCCTTTTATATGTTATGATTTGGTCTTCAACTTTGAAATGAAGAAAACTGACCAAAACTGACTTTGCTTTATCCGGATCTTGAGATTTTGAAGTGAGAATTCAATGCACTCTTTCAATATCGGGAGGCTGAGGTAGAATATCCGGAAACAGAGATTGAAACAAATTAGCAAAATAGCCCAATAAACTCCCACTCTCAGATCCTTCCTCCAGTCCAACAATTGGAATGTTATTCCGATGAGACCTTGCTTCCAAATCGATAATCTTGCATTGAGCCCATTCCAAGCGGGCTGAAATATCCGTTATCTGACGCTTCGACTCTTTAAGCTCAGTATTCAAGGAAATAATATTCTCCTCTATGAACTGAAAGCTCTGTCGAAATGAATTCATCTCAGAAGTATTATTGTCTATTTTATTGTCGAGAGCCATCACCGCATATTCTAAACTCTTATTCCAGACAGGCATATCTTCTGATTTTTCTTTCCAAGTTTTTCCCTTTCTGTTGCTGGATTCAGAAAGCTGCCTTCCACATCTTAAAGATTGTGACATAATGACAACTAACCCCTCTAATATCCGACAAATAAAAGTTAAAAATTCAAACTGTAAACTGGGGAAAAGGAGAAATTAAAAGCAGCCACAGAATTTATGTGTTAGCCTATTGAGCTGCAGGCTGAGGTCCCAGAAGAGATCCCTGCAGAACACCACTAATTACAGATCTCCAGCCCGAAAAAGGCTCTTCAAACACTACTCTCTTAATTTTACCAGGAGGGACTTCATTAAATGCTTTAGTAAAATCCATGTAGATTGATATCCTCTGCTCTACCATCACCAATCTCTTTCATCACTTTGCCAGAAAACTCAAGTTGTGAAGATGGGACCTGCCCCAAATGTAGACATGATGGCTCTCCCTAATTAGGCCCTTGCTTCTAAGAGCTCATATATCCTATCATGAAGAAGTTTCTCCAGCAATTTCCATCTGCAGGTCTGCAGTTCTCCAGATTTCCCCTTGTTCCCTTCTTACATGCAGGTATAACATTCACGACTCACCCGTCCTCTGGGTCCTCATCTGTGCCAAGTGTAGATACGAAGCTACTGATCAAGACCCCAGCAATCTCGTCTAATGTTAATACTCATTAGGAGACCCAATACTTTCTCCTTATTGACGTCCAAACTCCCTGACGTGTTTATGCATGCAGCACTGTCTCCCACTCCACACCTTTTCCCTTTGGTAAATACAGAAGGAAAGTACTTATTATGTACTTCACTCGCAGCTATCTACAGCATTCTTTAAAGTTGGGTAGTTGTGTTCTCTGCCACCTAACTGCAAACCCACTGAAAGGGCAGTCAGCCGAATAGACTTATTATCCAACACCAGGTAGTAGAACAATCCCATTAGTTTGATTGCACCCTTCCTGTTCCTGAGTTCTACTCAATGGACTGAGTCTGAACCCTCCACTATGTCTCTGCTGTGCGTACCTAATTTCCCTGATTAGTAGTCCAACTCACATCTCTTTACCTCCTTCTCTATATTTTCAAAAACTTCAAAAGCCTGGAAAATTAATCACGCATCCCTGCCCATCTCTCAACCAAGTCTCTGTAATGGCCACAACATTGTAGTTCCACATACTGATACATGTTCTATGTAAATCACCTTCCGTCATAGTACTCCTTACATTCAAATACACTCCATTCAAACATTCAAATACACTCCATTTAAACTATATCTCTCATCATACCTGTTAATTTGATCTTGCCTGGCCATGCTTTCACTGATATCTACCTTCATGTCCAATCCTTCACTTACTAACCTGGTGCTCCGATTCCCAGCCCCCTGCTAAACTAGTTTAAACCCTCACTAGTAGCATATTAGTTCCATTCCAGTTCAGGTGAAACCTGTCCCTCTTCTACAGGTCATCCCTTGCCCAGAAAAAAGGTTCTAATAATCCAAGCTGGAAACCCTGCCTCCTGCACCATCTCCTCAAGTCACTCATTTATTTATTTATGTGTTATGCTATTCCCACCTACACAAGCCCATGTTACCAGGAGTAATCGTGAAATTATTACCTTGGAGGTCCTTCTCTTCACCCTATTTCCTAACTCTATAAACTCAGTCAGTAAAACCTCTTCCCCTTTTTTGACAATGACATGGTGCCAATATGTATCACGGCCTCTGGCTGTTCATCCTTCCCCTGCAGCCGCTCTGATACACCTGGACCCTAGCACCCGGGAGGCAACACAGCATCGTGGAGTCTCTTTTGTCGCCACAGTATCTCCTGTTTGTACTCCTAACTAATAAGTCCCCTATCACTAATGCATTGCCTAACTTTATCCTTCCCTGCCACAGGGAAACCACCATTGTTTCTTTATCTCGCTTCGAACTTAAAGGAATTTGTAGAATCAGGTACGGGCAAAAGTTTCCAAAAAGTGTTAGTGGACTCAAGCTGACTGCCTGAGAACCTCGCTTAAAAACTGCTACACCCTTGACATTGAAGATCACGGAGATCAGGCCCACAGACCCGGTGTTGGATGGTGCAAATAGAAGGAGACCACACCGGTTTCTTACAGAGACCAAAGGCGAGCTGGTGGCGCGTTTATTGGCTGTAAGATACTGTCCCTTGTGTACATGAGAGACAGGAGGAAAGAGGGGGTATGAGACAGGGGAGTTACCGTAGACAGGGTCAGGGCCATAGCCATTAGAGTTATTTCCTTCTGAGACCAAGCGCAAATTCATGGTCCAGGGCTGAATTAGAGTCTCACCTTCCCTGTGATGATTCGGAAGAAATATGACATACTATTAGACCAATACGAGATGAATGAATGAAAAAGGATCTGCTGCTTTCCCAACATATTTGACAAATAAACTTTTCTCAGGATTCCGGCGCGGTGCAGGTATCAAATATAACTGAAGTGTCGATGCCAACAGGCATCAATCCTGATGAGGGTGGCAGAGTTTGTCATCAAAACATTGGTTGTAATCGGCACCGGTTACACGGCTGGAAGCCCAATATGAATAAATATTTTAATAGTACTCACCTTGTGTGACTTTCCTTTCCTTTGAGCAGAGGAAGGTAAGAGTGATGTTTGAGATTTTAAAAAGTGGTGAAGGTCATAGGTGGACTAATAATAGGAAGTTTTTAATTGAAATCTGATGTTTCACATCCATGCAGAAGTGAGGCAATGCAGACGGAGTGTCTAAACAAGGCCAGGGGATGCATTGCAAATGGTGGAATGTGAAGAAACACAGAGGGCCAGAGTGACTCTGGAAAGCATGAGGACAGATCTCCAAAGGTAGGGGTGGAGTTTGATTGGTCAGTTAACAGATGGATGGAGAGTTGCCTTTGTTTGGTGATGGAATGAGAAGAAACACAGAGGGCCAGATGGACTCTGAAAAGCATTTAGACAAATCTCCATTGATAGGGGCTCAGTTCAGCTGGTCATTTCAACTCTGCGTGGGGACTTGCCTTTGTTCATTGCAGGTACTGGATGCCAGAGAAGGTGGCTCTGCTGGGACTATAGAAGCACAAGTTGGGCCACACATGAAGCGCTGTATACAGTCCTGGTTATTACACCACAGGGATATACAGACAGACCAACATTAAAATTAGGAGGAAGAATCCCCATTCTGCTGCACTAGCGCACTTCTCCATTCAATATTAGACAAGAATTCATTGGAACCCCAACTCCATATCCCCGTATACCCACGGTAAACATTCACCACTTTGTTTGTCAAATACCCACCAACCGCTGTCCGAAAGGTATTCAGTTCTACGCTCATATCTCCCTTAAGGGAGAAATAAAAGTTGCAAAGCCACAGGAATCATTAAGAAATCACTCTAACAGCACGTACCACGGGGCTTAATGGCAACATTTATCGCACTGCTATGAGACTAGCACTATGTGATGAATGATTAGCCTCACAATCTGCCTCCTAAAGATCTTGCACCTTATGGTTTACCTTTCTCTACAGATGTTATACTTTACTCTGCATTGGATTGTTTGTTTGACCCAGTATGCTAATACACCAACAAGTCGGGTGGCCTGTCCACATCTGACATTCTGTAACATTCAAGGGATAATTTTGAGTTAGGAAGTTGCTGAGCCTTTAGGAACACAAGGTCATAATATAGTTAATCTTGAAGTACTTTGGGGAAACGTATCAGTAAAAAACAAAGCCATGAAATTGAATTTCAGGAAGTCAAGGTTTGTGCTGACGTGGCAAAGACCTCGGAAGGTTCACTGGAAGGAACTGCTTGACATTGAGTCAGTTGAGGGACAATGGCATCGATTCACTGCAGGAAATCTCCATGGCCAAGGTCAGGAGAAGCAATAAATCAATAGATAAACTATATGGATGAATAAATATATGTTCAAAAATGAAGAAAAGGCAGCTGTATAAAGAATACAGAAACAGAAAGTAATAAATTTTACCATTGGGGATATTAAAATATGCGAGCTACAGCCATGTGGGAAATTCGGATTGCCAATGGCAGGTTGAGAAGGATATTGCTGATAATGCCAAGACTGATCCCGAAAATTTTGTTAATACTGAAGTCATGAAAGAAACTGTAAGGAGGTACTTAGGTGCATTCAGTATAACAGTGACCTGTGAAGTTATGCTGTGGAAGACAGAGAGGATATTCCTAACTCTTATTTTTCCAAAGTGTTCACCTGTAGAGTCATCAACATGCTAGTAAGTGTAGCAAGAATTAAAGTTGCTTAAAGTGACTCCGATCTTAGAAAATGAGGTCCTGTCTCAGCTGAAAAGGCTGAAAGTTTATAAATCTCAGTGTCAGACAACATATATCCCAGGGTACTTAAAAAATGTCTGTGATTAAAAATACAGGTACCTAACAAGTATTTTTCAAAATTCTGTGAAGATTGGTGAAATCCGTAAAGACATGAAATGGACTAACATTTTCCCAGAATATAAGAAGGGTGACCACACTGACCCTGGTAATTATGCTCCAGTAAGCTTAAGGTGTGACGTTGGTAAGAACAGGATACACTAATAAAGAACAAGTTTGAAAAGCGGCTGATAACTGGCATGTTAAGAGAAAGCCAGCATGGGTTCAGAAAGGATAAGCACGTCTTGCTAATACGCTGCAGTTCTATGAAGAGGCAACTAAAATTTATTATAACAATAGAGAGGTTGATATCATTTATTTGGACTTCCAGAAGGTTCTTGACACAGTACTCCAGAAGAGGTTAATAATCAAATTACAGGAGGTACGGATTCAGGTATGGGGTGCGAATGTGAGCAGAAGTGGCTCAGAAACTAAACTCATTGCAGGATGTGAACTATGCAGAAAAACTGAGAGAATTACATATGTTCAGCCCACTCTGACGTAAAATGAGAAAAGATGCAATAAAAGTGTTCAGAATCATTTTGGGGTGGAGGTAAGTTGGATGCCAGCTACTACTTCAAAATTAATGCTTCAACAAGGAAATAGGGCCACATGTGGACACTGGTTAAAGGGAGATTTCAGACTAAAATCATGAAGCCGTTCTGTACAAAGTGATTTGACAGGTACAGAATAAAACCCACACTCTCACACTGTATCATAGACTGACCGGTAGAGAATCAACCCTACATTTACACAAGGCGCCAGAAACTGACCAGCAGAGATTGACTCTTACACCCTCACTCTGTAGCAGAGACTAGAACACACAGGAGCAACATCTCAATCCTGCAGCCTACTTTCTGGCTGTCTGCCTAATTGCCTGTCTGTCTGTCGGTCGATCTCTCTCTCTCTCTCTCTCAGCTAACGTGTTATCTCACGATTGCCTTTTTTCTCCTTCACTTCCAGTCATCCTGCATCTATTCATCTCCCTGTTTCGAGTACCTTTCTTTATTATTTTACCAGTTTGCCAATTCCTTTGCAGATTGAAATATTTCTTCTCAATTTCTTTTGACATTTGACAGATTTGAGATGCCCATTAAAGACTGTGACTTCAGCAATATCACACACAAAATGCTGGAGGAGCTCAGCAGAATTTCTTGTGTTGACTTGGATTTCCAACATCTCATATTTTCTCTTGATTGTATGTTAGCAATGTGCTCATTTGACCATTTCCATCCTAATCGCGGTCTCACTATTGTATCTTTGTTCGAATCTGTGGTTGTGGGTTTTGAATTGAATTGACTTTATAACTTACATCCTTCATTTACATGAGGAGTAAAAATCTCTACGTTACGTCTCCGTCTAAATGTGCAATGTGCAATTTATAGTAAGCATAGAGCATAGAATAGTACAGCACAGTACAGGCGATTCGGCCCACAATGTTGTGCCGACCCTCAAAGCCTGCCTTCCATTCAACTCCTCACCTTAAATTCCTCCATATACCTGTCCAGTATGTACAACAGGACATTTGATATAGCATAGAAATACAATAGTACAATTGTCTCTCTGTCTCGGTGTGTGTGTGTGTGTGTGTGTGTGTGTGTGTGTGAGTGAGAGATCAGGAAGAAGCTGAAGTACTAAAGGACAGAGGTAGAGATCGGTCTGTGTGGCTGGTGTCCGTTCAGAAATCAGTAATTAGCCAACAAAAAGATGAAATATGTAAATATCGCTGCTCCGTGACAAAGCTCAGTCTTTGTAATTAAATCAACCGGCCTATTTTCACCAGAGACTCTGCTGAGGCAATGCCAAAGAATTTTCACGTATTTGTCTCCAATCGCCCGAATATTTACACCAGAGACAAAGGTATTGAATGGAAGTGTTTGTTCAAGCAACTGTAACTGAGCAAGTTAGTGAGGTGTATAACCGTATCTCGGGAGACAGACCCTCTGTATAAATCAGGGCCGCTTTGAATGCATCAGCTGTCTGCCGGAGCTGTGAACACAGGAGCAACAGAAATCGCAGATTCTCACTGAAATGGTGTATCCAGTCATCTGGCGGATAGAAGACGTTTACTATCCTTTTATTTCAGCCTTCGGAATTCCCGGTAAGCCGCAGTGTCAGCTGCCGTGGGCGGATGTTGAAGTTCAATTCCAATGTTGTGATTGATTCTGCCGCCGGTTTAAACTCTCACATTCCAGTCCCGGTATTCCGCTTTTCAGGAATAGAGTGGAAACACCGGGACGACAGATGCTGGAATTTGGATCTAGAAACAAACCGCTGCAGGAATTTAGCGAATCCGCCGACATCGGTGGAACTGAGCTTGTCAGACAGTGTTCTTCCAGCGGTTTGTGATCAATAATGGGATGCTCCGTCTCTGTGTGTTTGGTCTTGCAGCATCTGCACTGCATTTACAAATATTGTGTTTATAGAGCCCACGGAGATTATACTAATTGATCGTCTACATTTGCATGTGAGCGGATTTCTGAGTTAGGAGCAAGACTCAAACAAATGATTGGTAGTAACAATTTAGCAAATGTGTGGACTTTCGTGTTGTAGATCGCATCTATTGTCGATTTTAAATAAATGTCTGCGGTATGCCTGAATGTAAACAGCTGATGGACAACAGACTGAACTCATTGCAGAGTCAATTAACAAAGCCGGCCTAGTGCTTCAGAGTGAAACGTTTTCCATCTGACAGACATCTGACTACGGCACGGAGTTTGCTGCTGGACGTTGAATTCCTCTCGCCTGCTTCCCTGTGATGGAATCAACGGGAGGCGTCATGTCTGTTTGTGAGGTTGTGTAATTTATTTTACTGTGTAAACTCCTTCTCTGTCTCCACCAAACTGCTGCTTTGTCTTCTGGTCAGTGTTTTCTCAACTTGCTGTTCCCTGTCTCTCTACCAGCGAACTTGGTGGCGATTGTGATCCTGTCCCGGGGAAAGTGCGGTCTCTCCAAATGTGTCACTCGCTACCTGGTGGGAATGGCAGCGGCCGATCTCCTGGTCGTTATCTCCGATCCGCTGATGAAGTGGACTGCTGTGATTTATTTTCCCCGATCATTCCTGCGAATCACTCCTGTGTGCAGATTCGACCTATGGCTGATTTTTGCGAGCACTGCGGCGTCAGTCTGGCTGACTGTCGCTTTCACCGTCGATCGTTTTGTGGCTATTTGCTGTGAGAAGCTGAAAACAAAATATTGCACCGAGAGAACGGCGGCTGTGGTTATCAGGACAGTGAGTGTGCTGGCCTGTTTGGAGACTGTCCCCTGGGGCTTTGTATCCTGGCCTGGAGAAATAATTGACGGTGTTCCCTGGGATTGTGTTATGACACTGAGCTTCACAAACTCTCTCTCATGGTCGGCATTTGAGGTGTTTCACCGCATTTTAGTCCCTTGTGTCCCATTCTTTCTGATGTTGCTGTTCAATATTCTGACTGTCAGGCGGATTCTAGCGGCCAGTCGAGCCCGCAGGGGGTTCCGGGGACAAAAGAGTGGAGAGAATGACAAGGACCGGGAGATGGAGAACAGACGCAAATCCATCGTTTTGCTCTTCAGCATCACCGGTAGTTTCATATTGTTGTGGGAAACACAGGTGGTATTTTCTATCTATAAACGGATTTCAATGAGTTTTCTTTATTCTGTCACGGATCCCCGTTACATCACACAACACACAGCGGACATGCTGCAGGTTCTCAGTTCCTGCACCAACACGTGTATTTACGTCCTGACTCAGAGCAAATTCCGGGAGGAACTGAAGAATGCGCTGAAATACCCACTGAATCGGATTTTGAAACTGATGAAACGTTAGAAATAAATGCTGTAAAGTTTTACAATTCAGCTGCCTTCATGCTCCCAATTCTATCCCCCCACTTGTAGGTGAATGGAAACAATGTGATGAACAGAGTTACAAATCAAACACCAGAAAATCTGCAGATAACACACATCAAAGTTGCTGGTGAACGCAGCAGGCCAGGCAGCATCATTAGGAAGAGGTCAGTCGACGTTTCAGGCCGAGACCCTTCGTCAGGACTAACTGAAGGAAGAGTGAGTAAGGGATTTGAAAGTTGGAGGGGGAGGGGGAGATCCAAAATGATAGGAGAAGACAGGAGGGGGAGGGATAGAGCCAAGAGCTGGACAGCTGATAGGCAAAAGGGGATACGAGAGGATCATGGGACAGGAGGTCCGGGAAGAAAGACAAGGAGTTGGGGGGGATTCCCAGAGGATGGGCAAGAGGTATATTCAGAGGGAGAAAAAGGAGAGTGAGAGAAACAATGTGTGCATAAAAATAAGTAACAGATGGGGTACGAGGGGGAGGTGGGGCCTTAGCGGAAGTTAGAGAAATCGATGTTCATGCCATCAAGTTGGAGGCTAACCAGACGGAATATAAGGTGTTGTTCCTCCAACCTGAGTGTGGCTTCATCTTTACAGTAGAGGAGGCCGTGGACAGACATGTCAGAATGGGAATAGGATGTGGAATTAAAATGTGTGGCCACTGGGAGATCCTGCTTTCTCTGGCGGACAGAGCGCAGATGTTCAGCAAAGCTGTCCCCCAATCTGCGTCGGGTCTCGCCAATATATAAAAGGCCACATCGGGAGCACCGGACGCAGTATATCACCCTAGTCGACTCATAGGTGAAGTGTTGCCTCACCTGGAAGGGCTGTTTGGGGCCCTCAATGGTGGTAAGGGAGGAAGTGTAAGGGCATGTGTAGCACTTGGAGACAGCTTATCCACTGATGTCTACTATAAGCCTTCTGACTCTCACAGCGACCTGGACTATTCCTCTTCTCACCCAGTCTCTTGCAAAAAACGCCATCCCCTTCTCGCAATTCCTCCGTCTCCGCCGCATCTGCTCTCAGGGTGAGGCTTTTCACTCTGGGACGAGGGAGATGTCTTCCTTTTTTTAAAGAAAAGGGCTTCCCTTCCTCCACGATCAACTCTGCTCTTAAACACATCTCCCCCATTTCACGTACATCTGCTCTCACTCCATCCTCCCGCCCACCCCACCAGGAATAGGGTTTCCCTGGTCCTCACCTACCACCCCACCAGCCTCCGGGTCCAACATACTATTCTCTGTAACTTCCGCCACCTCCAACAGGATCCCACCCAAGCACATCTTTCCCTTCCCTCTCTCTGCATTCTGCAGGGATCGCTCCCTACGCAACTCCCTTGTCCATTCGTCACTCCCATCCCTCCCCACTGATCTCCCTCC